>NC_056728.1:923485673-923733173 GCF_019279795.1 Protopterus annectens
TTGCTGTTATTCTCCTTAAGAAACTGTATGTGAAACCTTTCTCTCTCCTTCCTTGAAATTCCCTCTCTGTTTTATCATTATTCCTTTCCACTTTGACTTACAACCTTTTGCTGTTTGTGTTACTCATATGAGCTTTAGCTGTCTAACTCTAAAATATCCTTTCCATTGGGAGAATCAGCTTATCTCATGTAACGCTTGCCCTCTTCTCATCTCAGTTAAATTCCTTCAACTCTCTGTTAATTATGATCCACATTTTCCACTCTAGTTAATAAATGTATGCCTGACCTGTGTTTAAAACTAAAGGTTATAGAAACAATTTCACTGCTTATATATTACTCTCTATATGCATAATCAAAAGCATCCAGTTTATCAAATTTTCTATTATCTTTTGTTTAATGTCTTCCCACATACCCTTAGCTGCCATAACAGAACCCTTTCTAGTTCATACACATAAATACTTAATCATGTAATGTCCACATAAGTATGATTATTGCTGTACAAATTCATGTATGGGTACACAGGTTATCACTATAGCTTTGGTTTTATCTTCATTTATTTTATATCCTTAAAATTGCCTCAGAATGTTCCAAAGCACCAAAATGTCTTTTTCTGGATTAAAGTACAAAATACCATCGGTAAATAAAGCTAACTTTTCTTTAGTACTATGCCAGTTATATCCTTGAATTTGTGAATCCCTTACTTTCTTTCTCAGTGGCCCTAAATGTAAAACAAGTACTAGCTTGGAAAGAGAGCATTCCTTACTGGTTTGTCTGGTCAAACAAAGCTTGTCAGAGAGGAGCCCTCCCCACCTTAATTTTGGCATGACCGTTCATGTGTATTCCTTATTAGTCCAATCATTCCATCAGGAAATAGAAATACTACCATTCCCTACCCATAAAATCTCAGCCAAATCTATTGAATATTTTTTCTGCATCAAGACCCACCAGCATAAATGTTGTTTTTTCTTAGTCTCTCCTTTCTTATGGATCATCATTGGTCTGTTAATATTGTCATATGTATTTGTCTTCTCTACACTGATGCATATCTGTTAACTTTGGCAACAACTTTGCTATTCTCTTAGTATAGAAATTAACAATTTATAATCGTGGTTTAACATGGAAATAGGTCTGCATGTAGCTGAACCTGAAGAGTAAATGGAAATAGTTCTCTATGAAGCTATGTCTGAAGGATCGTTACCCTTTCTGGGTAATAAAGCCATTGTAGCTTTCTTCTAAGATGCTTGCACTTCCCTCATTTTTAAAATGTAATTAAATCTTCCAGATCTTTATTACTTTCTTCCCTCCAGACTTCTACAGCAATAGCATCTGTTCCTAAAGATTTCTGTGTTGATTATATACTACCATTTTTATCTTATCTCTTCCTATCTTAGCTGTTAATTGAGTCTCATCTTCCTCCATGTTTGGCATAATTGTCTTCCATAAATGTTTCCATTTGTGCCTTTTCTTGATTTCCTCATTCCTCTGCTTTATTCAAATTTTCATAAAATTTTTGGAATCTGTCCAATAACTGTAGGATTTCTGGTTATAGTGTCTTGTTGTAGGATCCCCAAGTTTGGTACAACTCTTTCTACTCTCTTTTCATAGGTTGGTACTAGGCTATCGGCCCTAGGGCCTATACAAGCCTAGCCATAACAATTCCCCAGCTATTTCTTCCCACACTATTTACTTCCCTGGACCACTGTCTAGCAGGGCTACTGACATGATCCCCGGGGTGAATTTCCTTTCTCCCATCCAAACGTCAAGGTTCTTTTTGAAGAGGGACAAAGAGGAAATCTGCTTGACATGTATGGTCAGTCTATTCCAGAGTCTGGAGAGTCTCTAAGTCAGGAACCTATCCCTCCAGCATGTTTTGTTTATTGTGATGACAAGGCTTAGTTCCCTGGAGCGTGTGGCCCTGAGGGATTGGGATTTCAAGTGTAGCATGTCCAACAGCTTTGGGTTTGACATGGCCTTGTATGTTAAGCAGAGATCGCCTCTGAGTAGACGATATGCAACAGATTATAGCTGGAGTTTTTTAAGTTGGTCAGCATAGGCCATCTGCTTTAGGCCTGTGATTCATTTAGTTAGGTATTTCTGCGGCCTTTCCAGTTGTTGCAGATGTCTTGAGAGGTACATACCAAATGGGGTGTTGTATTTTAGAATGGGTCTAATGAGGGATGAGTACAGTGGGACAATGACCTCCTTTTTTCTGGATGAAAAGCCCCTAATGATGAGGTGTGCCACATAGAAGGATTTCCTAACTGTTGTGACAATGTGGTTATCGAAGGTGAGACCACTATCCACCTGTGTCCCTAAGTCTCTTATCACAGTTTCTTTGTTTAGTGTACTGCCACCTATGTGGTAATTCACGGGTACATGTTTTTTCGCAAAGGGGATAAGTACACATTTCTTGGCATTGAGCTTGAGCCCATGGTTCTGGCACCAAGCATCTGTTTTTGTAAGGCCCTTTTGTAGAGTATCCACATCATTTGGGGATTCAATAATGGCTCCCAGTTTGCAGTCATCTGCGAACTTTGTTAGCCAGAGTCCCTTAGTGTTGGCCCATACTTCAGAGAAGTAGATGCCAAACAAGAGTGGTCCCAGGACTGAACCATGAGGTACTCCACTTGTCTGTAGCTGGATATGGAGTCAGCTACTTTTACAGTGTGGGTTCTGTCAGTAAGCCAGTTGGTAACCCATCGTGTGACGTATTGATTAATGCCCAGCTTAGTAAGTTTATCTATGATTCCAGAGTATGGGGATGGTGTCAAAGGCCTTGGCAAGGTCCAGATAAGCTGTGTGGACTGCCTTACCCTTGTCCATGCTCTGGAGACTGATTCGAAGAAGTCAGTCAGGTTCAGGAGACAAGATCGGCCCTTGACAAACCCAAACTGGGTGGGGTCCAGTGTTTGAAGGTTGCCAATGTCTTTGTTTATAAGTTCCATGATAATACGTTCCATGGCCTTGCAGATCAGGCTCATCAAACTGATGGGGCGGTAGTTCCCGGGATCCAAGGTGGATCCTCCCTTGTGGAGTGGGATAATTGTAGCTGTGCGCCACTCAGTGGGCACAAAGCCTGAGGTGAGGGTATGATTAAACATGACACTTAGGTGAGGTGCCAGCTCATTTTGTAGTTCATGTAGTACACAGCTCAGGATGTCATCTGGTCCCATGGATGCTGTATTCTTAGCTTTGGATAGTGCGTTTTTTACCTGTGAGGCCGTTATTACCGGAATTTGGCAATCGTCCAGTATTGAAACAGGCCGTTTAGGGGGTGAAGTTGGCACTGAATCAATCTGCCAGGATATTGGCAATATCCTTGGGATCAGTATATTTAATGCCATTCTGTTGTAGATCAGAGCAGATCTAAGCATTGCCATTTAGATTCTTGACATAGTTATAGAATGCCTTGTGGTTGTCTTTGGAATATTTGGCAATTTTATTTTCGTAACTAACTTTGGAGGATTTTATGAGGCTGGTAAGGGAGTTTTTTTGCATCCTGGGATTTTCCTCTTTTCTGCAACAGTTTCTTCCTTTTGTTGTAAAGTTTGTTTATGGCAGGGGACCACCAGATTGGCTTCCTTTTTTTGGAGGAGAGCATCTTGGTTCTATTTGGGATGGCGTGATTCATGCAGGAGTGGATGTGCTCGTATAGTGCCTTAGTGTAGGACTCAGCAGTCTAACTTTCAGTTCCCGTCTGCATGGGTGTCATGAAGTTTCTCACTTCTGACTTGAGTAGCATGAAGTTGGCTTTAGAGTTTTTATGGAGGTTTCCTTACTGGGGGGTGGGGGTGAGGGTGGGATGTGGATGTTAAGGGTGATTAGCTTATGGTCTGACCTGAACAATGAGGGGGTGACCATAGGTGTGGAGCATCGATTTCCCATGTTGGTAATGACCAGGTCTAGGATATTGGAGCCCCTGGTGGGACTATGGATTAGTTGATCCAAGGCATTGGAATTTATGAATTCCAAGAACTGTTGGGCAAAGGTGTTGGTACACGAGTAGTTTTCCCATTTAATGGCAGGGTAGTTGAAATCACCCAGTATTGGGGTGTTTTGTTGTATCTTAATATTTTCCATTATGTTTAGAAAGGTGTTGTGAGAATCTTGGGGCATGGTGAAGGATCTGTAGCAAGCTACAATTTGGATTGCAGTCTTACCTAGCGCTAGTTGCACCTGGAGAATTTCAGCCGCATTGTGTTGGGCAACTAGCCTGGTGGTGTGACTGTCCTTGGTGAATATGGACACTCCTCCACCTTTAGTGTTTCGATCCTGGCTTGGTGGCCGAAAAGTGTGGTAAGACTTGTAGCCTGGTATTGCAGGGGTGCTGTCTGGAGTCTTGAACCAGGTCTCAGTTACTGCACAGATATCAATGTTCTCCATTTTAGGAGTGCCTCGAGAGAGTGCATTTTGAGGTTTAGACTTCTAGCATTGAGTAGCATTACTTTCAGATTTGCATGCTTTTGCCTAAGTTATTCTAAAATGTTTTGTATTCTAAAGTTTTTATTAAAAAATTGTTGTTTAACTAAATACTCCCATATTTTCTGTTTAGCACTCTCCAGTTTTCCTCTTCTTTTGGAAGATCCCCTTCTTCTGCCAGTACTTTATCCTTTTTGTCAACCCCTTTAAATAATTTCTCTTACTTTGCCATATGTCTTTTTCTTATTTGTATCATATTTTAAACTCCCCTTTCACTTTATCCCTCTGACTACCTATCCCTTCTGCAATAATTTCTATTTTTCATAATTCATGAATTGTATCTACTACCCATTCCTGAAATGAATCTCTTTTTAACAGATAAGTATGAATGCACCAATGTCTTGTTTTAACATCATTACCAGTGCATATTGTTCCTAGTTTTTATTGGTGCATGATCTGATATAGTTATTGGATGGGTCTCAAAGCTTTCAGTTAAATACAATGCTCCTGTGAAGTAAAATTTCAGGCTGATATAGACAGTTATTCTACTTTGTGGAATAATAAGCAAGTTCTGTCTAAGCTGCTGCTACTAATTTCACATCTTCCATAACAAATGTTTGTGTACATTTAATTTCTTCAGAAATCTTCCCTATTTATTATATTTTTCCTACTAGGTCCCCTGATACATTCTCACTATTTCAAATCAGGTCTCATTTCCCACCCCTTACTAATATTCATTGCTGAAAGGCTATTTATCACAAAATTGTCCTATGCTCCATCAGTAGTTTTAGGTGTAATATAAATACTTGCCAGTGTAATCCTCCTCCTCCTGCCAGTAACCCCTTAGTACCACAAATCTGCCAGTATTGTCTTTTTTTCTTCCTGTTCTATCACTACTGAATTCCCTCTTGCAATCAGTATCATTATTCTCCTCTTCTTTTGACTCTGATACTCTGCTAAATGTCCTTCCTAAAATCCTTGCTTTGTGAAATTCATATGTTCATTTCTCTCCAAATGTATTTCATGTAACATTAGATGTTAAGTTGTCTATCTCGCCTTCATTCTTGCTGGATGGGTTCGGAGCCGAACCTCGGCTCCAAATCGGCCACTACTAAAGCTCAAGAGCTAGTTCCACCGGCTCGAGGCTCCCCTATATCCCACAATGTTAGGCGGTAACTACTCAGATCTCGTTTGCCGCTTAGCTGACGAGGTGCTTTGTTCCAATCGGCTCTACAGGTTAGTGTATTTTCTTAGACTTTGTCAACTTAGACCCCTTTCATTTTATTTTCTAGTATCCCTTACTTAGATAGTTCAATTCCAGTCTTTCGAATCCTTCCCTTTAATCCTTGATTTTTTCCTCAAAATCCACCTTAGGCCTTAGGCTCCTTTCCCACCCCTCCTAGTATTTGCAGTGAGTGTTTGTGTGGAAACGTTTTCCTTATTTAATTTGGTGTGCTTGTGTGAGTGATTCCTATCTTTAGAACCATGTCTAAAGAATCTAAGGTCTCAGGCTTTAAGAAGTGTGACTCGTGCTGTCAGAAAATGTCTCTGACAGACGGTCACACTTCTTGTGTGTACTGCCTGGTACCTTTGCACCTGCAGGACTCATGTGCTGTTTGCCATGGTTTCAGCCCTCGAGTCCTGCAGGAGCAGAAAAATAAGCTCATTTTAAGGGGCTTATTGAAGCCTGAGGGTCCCCCAACTCAATCTTCGGGGAAACCCTCCAGGCCTTCCAGACCATTGGCTCCAGTATCTGAGTCGTCGGCTGGAGCTTCGAAGCCTGTTCGGACATCGTCTCCGGCTGGAGCCGATGATTCTCGAACACATGTTCCTACTGTTTCCTCGGCTCCGGCCGGAGCAGAGGTAGACACTGTTGAATCTGCTCCGATTAGGTTATCGGAACCGACTTCCAGAAAGAGGTCTAGATCACCATCTATCAGCTCCGTTCATTCGGCTCCAGCATCGCCATTGTTGTCTGAACGGAGCCATAGATCTCATTCCTCTAGGTCGTCGAGACTTTCAGACCATGACCTACAGAGGGTGGGTGAGTCGACTTCTCAAGTCCGAGGCACTGGCCCAAATACTTCATAGCCCGACTCAACAGTCAATGGCTATTCCCGTCACCCAGAATGTTCCTCCTCTGACTCTTTTGAGTTCGGAGCCGGGGCTGGTCGGACCCGAGACTGTGGGTATGTCGGTACCGATTCCTTTGTCTTCGGCGCCGTCGTTGGCTCCGATTTCTTCTTTGGAGGAATCTCGGTGCCGGACTTCCCTTGTCGGCTCCGAGGGGGTGAGTGGCATCGGACCCTTGTCCGACCCCGCTCTCCCTCTCGGTGCTTCGGCTCTGGTGAGTTCGGCTCCGACATCGGCCTCGGAGCCATCACCGTCGGTGCCAGGGGAGGTTTTCAGCTTTTCGGAGCGGAGACCTCTGGCCCTGCCTGACAGGGGTGCCTTCGAGGTCATGAGGAGCGTGTTAGAACCAGGTTCTACCCCACAGTCGGCTCCATCTGCCCCTCCCTCCACGGTGCCTGTGGTGATTTCTTCTCACCCCCTCATCCCGGATCGTAGAGAGCCAGCCCCTCAAGTATCCCCAGTGGGTATTTTCTCCTCTTCCGAGGCCTCTCCTGACCCTGTAGGAGAGCCCCCTAGGAAGAGGCAGTGCAAGAGGAAGCACATTGACTCCCCTGAGTCTGTCACCTCTGACACTGATTTAGAGGATTCTGAGGGTTCCCCTCGTTCCCCCTCTGAAGATGTCTCCTTTGCGGACATCCTCAAAATCTTAAAACAGAGGGGGAATTGGCCAGCCCTTAACCCATCAGAGAATGAATCAGTGTATCTTGAGGCATTTGGCTCTCGCCCTTCCACCTCCTGGGTGTCCCCTCCCTTTGACCCCCTCATGGAAGTGGTGGCAAGGAAGGCTTGGACGGCTCCTGACTCAGTGGAACCCACCCCCAGGAGACCGTCAAAATTCATCACTGCCCCGAAGGATAAAGAATTCTTAGCCAAAGGCATCTCTGTTGATGCTATGGTGGTGACTGCGGCCACCAAGAAGGAGCTAGCTGATCCTTTAGTACCTGTCCATCCTCCTAACAAGGAGTCTAGGGCCATGGACAGGTACGGTAAGCGGATGTTTTCGTCAGCGACCTTTTCTATGCGCTCGCTGAATTACCTGTGTCATTTCACTCGTCTCCAGAAGGATTTGCTCAAGGAAGCAAGTGAAATGTTAAAGGATCCATCAGCTGCGGGTTTTCAGGATAGAATGAACTCTCAGCTGGCAACCCTCAACTCAATAGTTAACTCCTCCATGCGCCTCCTTTCATACGCGGCGGACGGAGCGAGTAGAGCTGCAGGTACAGGTGTGGCCTTACGTCGGCACACCTGGATGCGGCTATGTAACTTTGCGGACCCTTTCAAGGCATCCTTCACTAACTCCCCCTTTGATGGATCATCCATCCCTCTTTGGTCCTAAGTGAAGGAAACCCTGACTAGGTGCGAGGTTGAAGGCAAGACACTCTCTCTGCCGTGGGAGTCCGTTTTTCTACTCCTTCTAGACCTTACCCCAAAGGTCAGAAGGGGGGAAAGATGTTGTTCCGCAAACAACCACAGGGAGTCTCGCCTGACGCACAGAGTCGGTTCCCCTCTAGAGGCAGAGGAGGGAACAATAATAATAGACGCCGTCCTAGAGGCAGGGGGGCCCGCAGAACCAGGGTAGCAGAGAAACTTTCTCTGACAAACCCTTTCAGCACCCCTGAGGGGCTGCCCGGCTGTCCACCTTCGGAGGCAGTTGGGGGAAGATTATCGCTGTACCCAGAAGATTGGCTTTCCCTTACCAAAGACAAGTGGGTACAGTCGATCATATCCGAGGGCTACAAAATTCCGTTCATACATATCCCAAAATGATCCAAAAGTTCCCTTCCAGACGTTCCACCCAATCAAAGGGAACACGCAGCGCTAGAAATTTCAAAGCTGCTTTCAAAAAGAGCCATTCAACCAGTTCCAGCAGACCAACAAGGATCCGGAATCTACTCCAAATTCTTTTTGGTGCCAAAGAAAACAGGGGATTGGAGACCCATCTTGGATCTCAGCATCTTGAACAAGTTTGTCAAGAGAACGAAATTTCGGATGGTCACGCTGCAGTCCATTCTGCCCTTTTTGGGGTGGGACAACTGGATGTGCTCTATAGACCTCCAGGATGCATACTATCACATCAGAATGAACCGACGCTCCAGGAGATTTCTCCGCTTCAGGCTGGGAACCAGTCATTTCCAGTTCAGGGCCCTGCCCTTTGGTCTCACTACAGCCCCCCGAGTATTTACCAAATGCATGGCGGTGGTCGCCTCTCATCTGAGACGGCAAGGATTCCAAGTGTTTCCATATTTAGATGACTGGCTCCTGACAGCCCCCACCAAGCATCTTCTCCTTCTTGCCAGAGACTACACCTTACGCACATGTCAAACACTAGGCATCTCCATAAATTACGAAAAGTCTATCTTGTCACCTTGTCATGTTATTACCTTCATAGGCGCAAATCTAGACACAGTCAACATGTCAGCCAGACTCACAGAGCAAAGGGTAGCAGACATACACAGACAGGTCTCTCTTGTCTTGCAGAGCAACAAGGTCAAAGTCAGACTGGTCCTGAAGGTCTTAGGGATAATGGCGGCGGCTATCCCTCTCCTCCCTTTAGCCCGCTTTCACATGAGAATCTTACAATGGATGCTATTCACACAATGGTCATTCCAACGACTTCCAATGTCCCACTCTATTGTGATAACTCAATCATGCAGGAATCATCTATCTTGGTGGATCACATCCCCCCAGCTCTACCTAGGAAGACCTTTCGTTCCCTCTCCTCCGGTTGCTACATTGACAACGGACGCCTCCCTGATCGGGTGGGGGGGGCATTACCTAGAGATTAGAGCAGTGCTTCTAGTGTTGCAAGCCCTTCAAGACTCTCTTCCCAAGGGAAGTATAGCAATTCAGACAGACAACATGTCTGTAGTGTGGTACATCAACAAACAAGGCGGAACCAGATCTTACCCCTTATGTCGAGAGGCGCTCAGACTGTGGTAGTGGGCGATTTCTTCTCAGCGATTTCTGTTAGCAACGCATATTCCCGGGAAGTCCAATGTGATTGCAGACAAGTTGAGCAGGGCTATTCTCATGCCTCACGAGTGGTCTCTGAAGAATTCAGTGTTGGAGAAAATTTACTCCTCAAAACAGCAAGTGCGATGATTTCTTCACCCTCTTTCCCCAACCAGGCCACCCCAGCAGAGACGCTCTAGTCCACGATTGGTCCCGGGAACTTCTATATGCTTTTCCACCCATCCCACTGATATCTCAACTAATTCAGAAAGCCATCGCTCTGAAAGCTTCCATGATCCTCATTGCCCCTTACTGGCCTCGACAGGTTTGGTTCCCTTTTCTTCCCCGTTATCTGTTGGAGCAACCTTGGCATCTGGACCCAGTTCCAGACCTCTTGACCCATCAGTTGGGTCAGTTGCACCACTCCCTTCCCTCTCTCCACCTCACAGCGTGGTTACTCCAGTTCCAGCTTTAGCCAGGCTTCCTTTAATATCCCACTCAGTTCGAGATATTTTGATAGCCTCTCATAAATCTTCCACTAGGAAGATTTATAATAGCAAATGGAAACGTTTTTCCTGTTGGGCAGAGTCAAAGAATTTAGATCCTTTCACTGCCTCCATTCAATCTATCCTGGATTTTCTAGCCGAGCTTTTCCACTCAGGTTCGTCTCCGTCTACCATCAAGGTTCAATTGGCGGCTATATCTAACTTTCATGTAGGTGTCTCAGAGTCTTCCATTATGGCTCACAAGCTCTGTAAAGCCTTCCTAAAGGGAGTTTTTCTCCTCAAACCACCTATCAAGGATCCTCCTCCTCTATGGGATCTGAACTTGGTTATAGCGTCTTTAATTCTCCCTCCCTTTGAACCTGCGGCTTCTTGCTCAATGAAGTTGCTATCTTGGAAAACTCTCTTTTCCTGGTAGCTATTACTTCAGCTAGAAGAGTCTCTGAACTCCATGCTCTGTGTAGTCAACCCCCTTATTTATCGTTTCATAAGGATAGGGTATCCTTACGTACTAATCCGTCCTTTTTGCCTAAGGTAGCTTCACCAGCAAATTTGAATCAGACCATTGATCTTCCAGTGTTCTTCCCTAACTACTCAAACAGATCAGAGCAAAAATTACACAGCTTGGATGTTCATCGCCAACTTAGGTACTATTTAGACAGGACCAAACAGTTCAGGAAGTCCGATCAACTGTTTATTTCCTATGCGGAAGGTAGAATTGGGCCTTCCAGTTACTAAAGTATCTCTCTCTAGATGGCTTACTTCATTGATTACCTTTGTTTATGAGATCAGACATCAACAGTTGCCATCCAAACCCAGAGCTCATTCAACTAGAGCTTTAGCCACATCTATAGCTTTTCAAGACAGACTGCCTATTGATTCGATTTGTTCTGCAGCTACTTGGGCCTCTCCCCATACCTTCATTTCTCATTACAAGTTGGACTTAGCCTCTAGGGGTCGAGCCAACTTTGGTTCCACTGTTCTCAAGAGTCTGTTCCGATAGGCCACCCGGGACAAGGTGCTAGGGACGCGGTCCCATCCAGCAAGAATGAAGGCGAGATAGACAACTTAACATTTAGAAGTTATGTACCTACCATAACGTTCCATGTTAGTTGTCTTCTCGCCTTCTTTCTTGAGTCCCACCCTCCTTCCCCCAAGCCTGGACAGACCTAGAGGATTGTTTTTTTCTGGTGATTTTCTCATCTTGTTTTTCCCCACAGCTTGTCCACCTCTATTTCCCTTTGTTAGGTTTAGGATACCTTACCCTCAGGTTTAGAGGTGGATTATTTCTCCAGGTTTTGGAGCTGCCTTTTGTTGCTTGGTCTAGCTATCAAACGAGATCTGAGTAGTTACCGCCTAGCATTGTGGGATATAGGGGAGCCTCGAGCCAGTGGAACTAGCTCTCGAGCTTTAGTAGTGGCCGAGTCGGAGCCGAGGTTCGGCACCGAACCCATCCAGCAAGAAAGAAGGCGAGAAGAAGACAACTAACATGGAACGTTATGGTAGGTACATAACTTCTAATTTCACCAGCATTTTTGTATTTAATTCAATATTCTTTGCTCTTTCACTTTACTTGCAAGGCCATTTGCATACTATGATAATACTGACAAGTCCACTATTTTGATAAAAAGCTGTTACATTTACATATTGGAGCATTTCTCCCTGGGCCTCTGCTGAAAATTGGCTTTGTTCCAAGTTAGAATTTCCCTGGTAACAAACATTAAATAAAAAATAAATAAATAAATATTGAATGTTACATTTCTTTTGAATGTTTCTAGCTTGCTGCTTATTTGCACACCTTAATGCTTGGTAGGCTGATTTTTATATAGTTGCTTCTTTTCATTTCTATTTCTACCATGTCACAGTTTTCCAGACTTTTCACTTCAGTAAGAATACCAAAGAAACAAAAAAAAAACATAAAGTTTTAAATTCCAAACCCTTTTTAACTCACAACAAGCCCTTGAAACTATATATTTTCTAAAAGGGAAGTTTACACTTCCTTGTAGGGTTGTTGTTTTGGTTGATGGCTGCACCCATAGGCATCACCTGTTCTGAAGTTAGGATTAACCATGCCAACTTTCATTTTAGAGCCTTTGTTCCCACTATCACAGATTGCTTTCTGTCTTTATCTTAACTCTGTTCCCCTGCAGATATGAAAGATTATCCATAGAATGCTGGTTCTCTTGAATTTGTCCCATTTTAGAGAACAATAGCCAAAGATCAGTGTGTTTTGGAAGAGATTAAGTAGTTCTTGCAAACCTTCTGTAGAAGTACAGACTATATTTCTCTAAGGGGCTGTAAAGTCTGTTCTGCCGCCTTAGAGAGCTTAAGAATCTACTCCTGCCTCTTTTTTGTTCCTAAAAGAATTAGTAACTCTTGTATTGAAAACCCTGTTCATTGTGTCTGTGACTGAGATATATTCCTTTCATCTGTCCTTGTTTGCTTTGATTATCAGAAGCTACTACAGTCATTACATCTCTGAGGTGTAGAGGGATATAACACAGACGGACCGGATTTGAATGGATCCTCAGGTGATGGAAGAGCTAACTAGGAATTATGGAAATGAATGGCTGGCACCATCAAGTCCATCCCAGAGGCAGGAATTGGTGGTATGGTTGACTGCACATCACCACTAGGAAGTAGAGGCTGATAGGTGACTAAGGTACAGCTAGTAACCAGGGATGCGGGTTGACATTTTCAGACATATGTATGGGAACACAGGTGCATGGTTGAGCATGACAGCATGGATGATAGTCCCCTCTGATTTTCTCTATCTCTTTTTTCCCAGTGAAGGTAGGACCCCCAAAATTAAGTGTAAATTTGCTCGTGATACTCTGGAGGGGAACTGATAGTTGAAAGACTATGAGAGAAAAAGACCTAGAGAAAACTACTGCAGTCAGGGGCATGAACTTTGACATCATGTGCTTCATCGGGATATAATGTTTAGCCTCTCAGTCCACAAGTTCTTTTTTGTCACTTATGTAATTTGGATGTCAGTCCTGATATTTGTCCGGGAGACATTCCTATAATCAATGCCTAAAACATTTCAGCAGCTTAAACATTCAAGGGGTGACCAAGTCAGAACATAGGACCCCCACCAGCACTGGCTATACTGTTTGGGTGAGAAGTACAGAATGAACCTTCTCCACGAATTCCATCATTTAAACAGCCACATTAAAGCACAGAAGAGAAAAGCTCCTGATCTCTCTCACTTTTCAAAAAATTATAGTGGTTAAAAGAGACCCAATTGTCAGCTAGCAGTAACATCCCTTTTGCAGCCAGAGACTTGTTCTGGAGTGCCATCAGAAGATGAATAAAATGTTAGGGATTCATCATATCACTCTCGCTCAACTGGAGGTATGTCAGGCCCCAAAATTGTGTTGCAGTCCTTTTATTTAGAATACATAATACAGTCTTCAGGTCAAACAGCCATGGAGGAACACTAACTCACTGACATTAGTATCAACTCACCGACCCAGTTGTCTAAATTAGATTTAAATTTGGTAATGTCTTGTGACTGCCTTACTGAAATAGGTAGTTTATTCCAAAGTAAAGCAGCTGTTGTGGGTAAGCAAGATTCTGATAAAGGTGTGTTATGCTATGGTATAGTAAATCTGTATTCTCTGTTTCAAAGAGCTAAATTGATTCGACATACTTCCATTCCTAAAGATACTTGAAAATATTTATTATGAAAGAGCTGAAAGGCAAATATAAATGTTCCTCTTGTATATCTGTAGCTTATTGTGTACAACTTAAGGAATTTGCATCTATTATTGTAGGTTTTAATATCAGAATATGCAACCTTTTGTTGTGAGCTTTCTCTGAACAGATTCCAACTCTTAACTTGCCGTTTGGTGAAGATGCAGAAGATATCATTATATTCTAAAATATATTGTCTGTAATTTTTAAACAATGCAGTTAAAATTTAATTTATTTTTAGATGTTAAATGTTTGGTCATAATTCCCATATGTCTCATTGCTTTTCTACTAATGTAGTTTGCATGCAGCTTAAAGGCAAAACTGCTATATCCTTATACTGCTGTCCCTTTTGAAGCACATTATCACTAAATCTGATAGGTTCTTGAATTTTTCATTGCATGAAATTAGTCTAGACAATTGTAGGATTACTTAAGTGTAATCCAGTGTTATTTAGCCAAGATAATATCTGTTCCATGTAAAACTTAACACATAGGTTCATAGTTGCATACTAGGCTAATGACCACCATGGTCTTTATAAGCCTAGCCGTGCAGTCCAATCCAATTATGTCCCTATGTATCATGGGCATTTATTGGGGGGGGGGGGTGTTATGAAGTTTCTAGAGGTTTTGGAGGAGGATATGGGCATTACCATCTGCCTTTGTCTGCCTCTGTCTGACGAGACATGAGGCCAAACCTGGGACGAATTTCCGATTTCCCTTCCATTGGTCAAGGTTATGCTTAAATATTGTCACATGGATGGGGATCCTCTGAGACATGTATCTGTCATGCCAACATGTCTTACTTATGTCACAAGTAAAATTTAAATCCTTTTATCTAGTAGTTCTAATGCTTTTTGTTTTGCAGATGTGCAAAAGATCCATCAGAGCTGGATCCAAGGATGCCTTGTATGCCAGGCAAAGATTGCTTCTCAGTAACCTGTAGAAGACAAAGTATAGTGAGAGGGCTTTAAGCTGATCCAAACTGGACCCAGTATTCTCTTGGCAAGGAACCTATGTGGGCATTCTAACTGTTGCTTGTGTCTGATCGGGTACATGCCGTAGGGGGCATTATACTTAATGATGGGGTTTGATAAGGGCCAAATAAAGTGGCACTATGACTAACTTGGACAGGGATATCATGCCCTTGTTAGTTGGGTGACATAGAAGGATTTTCTTACTACCTTGACCACATGTTAGTCAAAGGCCAGATTACTGCCTACATATGTTCCCAGATCCCTAACTACTGAGTCAACTCTTAGGGTGTCTTACTGATGGAATAATTAGCCTGTGTGGCAGTTTTCCCAAAAGGCACTTTAATACATTTCTTGGCATTGAGTTTTAGTTTGTGACTTTGGTACCAGTCATTTGTCTGCACTGGAGCCTCTTGTAAAATGTTTGTGTCATGGGGGGAATCAATGATAGCTCCCAATTTGCAGTCATGTGTGAACTTGGTCAGTTAAAGCCCTTTGACATTATCTTTTTACCTCCGAGGAGTAGATGCCAAATAGGAGCTGTCCCAGCATGAAGCCCTGAGGTACCCCACTGGTGACCGGTCACTTTGTTGCGTTGGTATCACCGTCTTGACTTCCTGGGTCCTATCTGTCAGCCACCTAGTAATGTAGTGAATTAAGTAGGGATTTATGTCCAGTTTGATGAGTTTGTCAACTATAATTGAGTAGGGTATTGTATCAAACGCCTTAGCCAGGTACAGGTAGACAATGTGCAGAGTCTTTTCCCCTCATCTGTTGTCTTGGTGTCCACCAGGTTTCATAGGCATGACCTCCCTTGACAAAGCCACACTGGGTTGGGTCCAGTGTCTGAAGGTTGCCTATATCTGTTGATTATTTCCGTGATTATTCATTCCTTGGCTTTGCCTATTGGAGTAGTCAGATGGATAGGTCTGAAGTTTCCAGGGTCAGTTGATGGTCCAGTCTTGTAAAGTAGGATAACCACTGCAGTCCTCCATTTTCATGGTACAAAGATTGTTTTGTGGCTAGTTGAAGAATGACTCAATTGGTCATGGTAGGTCATGTTTTAAGCTATTTAGGAGGCATCACGGGATATTGTTGGGGCCCAGTAGGGCTGAGTTTTTGACCTTAGGGAGCAAGTCTTGGCATGTTTGCTGTTAACAGCAGAGAGGGTTATGCTAGTAGATATTTTATGAGGAGAGGCAGTGGGAGTGGGGGTGAATCTTGAGATGAATTTTGTCAGCCAGAAAATCAGGTACATCACTCTGCTCAGTGAAGGTGGCATCATTGACCAGTTGTTTAGCACATTGAAATGTGCTGCTTTGAAGTTTTGGAGATAGCTGTAAAAGGCGTTGCAGTTGTCTCTAGCCTATGAGGCTATCTTGACCTCATAATTGACCTTTTTGGACTTAATTAGTACTCTTGGTTTCTTACTTAGATTAATTAGAGCGCTTCTGTCATTATGGGACTTGTTCTTCCTGAGTTTAGCCATGACTTTTTTCCCTTTTGTTACATACCCTATTAAGGTTGGGATTCCATCCATGTGGTGTGTTTATAGAGTTTGTTTTGGACTTGCTTCTAGTAGGTAGTCATTTAATTAGTTGTGCAGGATCTTTGTGAACAGTTCCGCATATGTTGTTGTCAATTTGGGGTTGAGAGGGGCACTAATTTTGACAAACCATTGTTTAATAGGGTGTAGTTTGCTTTGGAATAGTTTCTAACTGTTACAGGGTTGCTGGAGGTTACTGAGTTGATTTTTATTTCAAATGAGAGAAAGCTTTGTGATCCAACCTCATCAGTGAGGACATGATATGGGGAAGGGGTACAGTGCTCTCCCATATTGGTGAGTGTTAGGTCCAATGTATTTGTACATCTGGCTAAGTGTGTGCACTATCTGGACAAGGGTATTTGTGTTAATAAAGACCAGGAATAATTGTGCCTGCAATTATGAGGTAGTGTATGTTTCCCAGTCTGTAAAATGATAGTCAGACAGTCTCCCATGACAAGGGTATTTAGTTTAATGGTGTGTGCCTCCAGTAGGTGTAGGTGTGAACTATGGGATTCTAGGGACATAAAGGATGACCTGTAGCTTGCGAGGATATGGCTTGGGACTTTATCCACGTACAAATCACCATAGACAAATTCCAGGGTATTGTCCCGTTTAACTAACATAGAGTTATGCTTGTTGAAATTTTTTCACCTATTGTCCCTGACTGTGTAGCAGATGGTCTAAATGTGTGGAAGGCACTGAAGCCTTGCACTGCTGGTGTACTTTATATTTAAACCATGTCTCGGTAATGGCACAGATGTGTATATTTTCCACAGTGAAGAGAGCTTACAGGATTGTGGAGTTCCTTGTTTAGGCCCCTAGTACTGATACTGAGCAGTAGCACCTTTAAGTTTATGTGGGTTTTATTTGCTTTGTCAGTAGGTTTGTCAATTTGGCATCATTTAAAAAAGGCTCAAGGGGCCTTTTTTTGTGTATTAAGTCCTAGTTTAATATCCTCTACATAGTTGCTCATCCAGCATTTGTTATTGATAGGAGTAGTTGAAAATAGTACGTTAAAAAGTACTAGACCCAAGAGAGATCCCTGTGGAACCTCAGTATTTATCCTTAAGTAATCTGATTTATTTTCATTTACAACAACTGTTTGCCGTATATCTGAAAGATAAGGCATGATCCATTTTGTAACATATGTATTTCTTTAATTTGCACATTGCATTATGTATATTTTGATGTGATAATGTATCAAAGACATTTGCAAAGTCTCAAAAAATAGTTGATCTGATGTCAGTTTTCATCCATTCCTCTGTGTATGGGCTTGGATCTGACTTGGCTGTTACTCCACCTCGTGGAGACCAACAAACTCTCAAGCTCCTTTCCTACCCGCAATGCACAATGCCTAACTTCCCTCAGATCTCATTCGCTGCTTTCGTGACCAGATGGAGTTGACTTTTGCTCTCAAGCGATCGTATTAAGATAAGTGTTATTTCTTTAAAATTTTATCTTTAATTGCTGTCTGTTAGTAAATCTTTCTCTTTTTAATACTTTGTACTTTCCATCACGTTTTTCCACTCTTCTTCATCTTTATTTTCCCTTATACATTTGCAAGTGTATTCTCACTACTATTGTTGGTAGGCCTTTCCTAACCGCATATCCCTTTCCATTAAGGGTGTTATACCTTTCTTCTTCTTTCTATTAAAAAAAAAAGAACAAAAAACTGCTAACCTTTTTCTCTGCCCTTTCCTTTCTCTAGTGGCGGTATTTAATTCGTTACTGTCTGAATATATATCTTGGTTCTTTTACTGTTATCAGGTTTAGAGTTTCACCTGTAGGTATGTCTGAAAAAGATTATAAAGAATGTGCAAAATGTGGGTACAAGGTGCCATTTACTGATGCCCAGTCTTTGTGTATACTGTTTAGGGGCTGAGCACCTAGACCAGGAATGGTGGGTTCAACCCCAGAGCTCTCACAGAAAGAAGAAACAAAATAATATTAAAAGGTTTATTGCCAACTCCTTTTCCAGGCCACTGCTGGAGTTCAGTCTCCCTAACAAAATCCAATGACCTTTCAAAAAGGTCCAGATCTTCAGATTCCATGGCTTCAACTTCTTCGGAACCAAAGAAAAAGAAAAAAATATCAGATCCGACTATCCTCAAAGCCAGTCAATTATCTGGCAAGTCCTTCCTTTGATCCAACAAAACACCTTACAGATTTGAAGTCCTCTTATCCTAAGCCATTGCCTCGTACTCCATATTCTCCCACCATGGATCTGGTACTGTCCGGGGTGCCCTCCCCCTTTCTGAAACAGCACTCTAAGTCTCCTTCAGTGGTGTACTCTCATTCCTAGAGAAGTCTCACAGAGACAGATCTGGAAAAGATGATGAGATTCTTCACAGAGCAGTTTCAGAAGGAGTCTTCATGGTTCCTACCACCTTGGGTAAGTACCACCATCCATCTACTACTCCACCGATAACAGCTCCTCCTCTGACCCAACCTGTGGTGGTAGAGTCCTCAGATCCAAGCATTCCAGGCCCTTCTGTGTCGGATCCGAAGACAGCTTTGTCTTTGGATCTAACTGTTACTCTAAATGCACCAGCCCTGACATATTCGGATCCAGATGGCTCTCAGAGCAGAAGTTTCCATGTCAGATTTGAGGGGATAGAATGGACTCTGAGGTTTTCAGAACCATCTCTTCCCCTTGGAGCTTAAGCATTGGACAGTTGTGCTCCAGTTTCCATCTCAGGCAGATGGCTGTCAGAGCAGAGGGAGGTGGTAGCCCAGAAACATGCTTTCTTGGCCCCATTGGCTTCCTTTTCTCCAGAGCAGTAGGCCTTTGAAGTTGTGAAGAGGGTTTTTCTCTGCTCTGTCAGATCATGCAGGTCCTTCCTCCTTGGATCCATCCTCGACATCTCTACTGACTTTTCACTGTGATTATCAACATTCTGCACCACTGGGACAGCCAGCCCAGAGCTTCCAGACCACCCAGCTGGGTATTGTTATCTCTTCCGATACTTCGACAGATTCTCCCACCAAGAAAGTCCCCAGGAAGAAGATGTGCAAGAGGAAACACTTGGGTCTGTCACCGGGGATACTGACTTTGATGAGGGTAAAGGGTCTCCCGAATCACCACCAAATGATGTCTTATTTTGAGACATCTTTGAGATCCTTAAACAGAAGAGTGGTTGATCTGCCCAAAACCCAACTCCTGAGGACTCATTTCTGGAAGCTTTCTGGACTGGCCGTCTACCTCCTGGGTTACTCCACCCACTGATGACCTCATTCATTTGCCTAAGTGGGCATGGAAGGAACCTGATACAATTGAGCCAATCTTCAAGAGATCAGACAGGATTCTGGCTCCATCTGTAGGAAAAGAAAATTGGAGTAAGGAAGTACCATTTGATGCAGTGGTCATGGTGGCAACTACAAAGAAGAAACTCACAAAACAGATTTCCACTGTCCAGCTTTCTAATAGAGAATCTAGGGCTCTAGACACATTTGGGAAGTGACTATGTGCTTTAGCGACATTTCCTGTCTGATTGCTGAACTACTTGGCATACTTCACAAGATTACAAAGGTACTTCACTAAAGAACTATCAAATTCCCTTTCAGGGACCAGTACTACAGAGGCTCAAACGTCTGTGGCCTCACAGTTGGCTGACCTTCAATTTATTGCAAATTCATCCATGAGGTTCATCTCGCATGTTGCAGAAGGTGCCTCAAGGGCTATGGGTTCAGGCATTTCCATCAGGAGGCATGCCTGGATGCACCTATGTGATTTTGCTAAGCCCTTCAAGTCATCTTTCGTCAATGCTCCCTTTGACAGTTCTTTCTTGTTTGGCCCTACAGTAAAAGAAAGGAACACACTCCAGATGTGAGTAGGATGGAAAGACCCTATCTGCAGTGGGGTGTATGATGTTTTTCATCTCACATTGCTGCAGTCATAACCTGTGGGTAGTCCGCTGTCCTCGGTCGGCCCGAATACCAAAGTATTAGGCTGGCGTCGGTCATGGGCGCTCAGATCTGACGTCAGTGCGTCATGGTATTAAAGCGCATGACCGACGTCATATCCTTAGTCTTTTTTGCCGCATGGTCCGAAGCAGAAGCAGCGTTTGCAAGTGCCGTTCGGCGTTCTGAAATTTTCGTATTCTGAGTTTCAGACCGAAACCAAGTTGGGCTAAGTACCCGTTAGAATATTTTTGTTTTTTCTTGCCTCAGTTAATTCCGGATGTCAGAAAAAGTGAATAATTGTATTTCTTGTGGGAAACAGATACCGCATAGGGATTACCACTCTCCCCCATTGGCAATTATTTAAAAAAAAAAAAATCCTAAAAACTCTTTTTATTAGCCTCTTCCCTCTTTTTCTTTTTATAGACCAAGGCATCGAAATTGTCTCAACAAATTGCCAATGAATAGCTATTAATTCATTTACCTTCAACATTGCATTCAAATTCGATTTTTTATCAATCTCTGTGTATTCCTTGTTTGGGGCCTGAGCACGACGTAGTCGGGTGTCGCTTTTGTGCTAGGTTTAATAAGCGCACCATTAAACGTAGGTTAGATTGCGCTAGGCTTGTCTTCGGTAAGTGGTGCAATTACAATATGCCGTCAGATCCTCCGATGCCCGCTACCGCTAAGAAGCGCAAAGAAAAATTGTTAAGGACCAAACAGAAACTATGGTGGAATCTGTAGATCCAACCGAGGTTTCAGCTGAGTCTCAGGGGGAGCCGTTAATATTGCAGGATGTGGCCACTCAGGAGTCAGGTCAGGCTGAGGGGGCCTCTCAGGTTGCTGTACTCCCTTCTTTGCCTAAGGTGGTTAGGCCTTCTCCTTCTGTCTCTAAGGTACCTTCGAAGGTCAGGCCTGGTTTGCCTTCCTCGGGTGTCAGTCCTAGTTCTGCAGGTTCTGTGCCTAAAAAACATATGCTTAAAATGGCAGAAGATTTGATTTCCTTAATCAGGGGTTCTATGCCTCCTCCAGATAAGAGGCCTAGGGTGGAGCCAGAGGTGGAAAGTTTGGAACAGGCTTCAGATTACTCAGAGTCTTCGGCTGAAGACATTCAGGATTTTCCTCCTTATTCTGATTCAGACGCAGAGGATTCCAGTCCTTCTGCTTCTCCTCCAGAGGATTTTTCTTTTTCAGAAACCCTGCATTCTATGAGGGAGCATTTTAAATGGGAATGTCAGGACTTCTCAGATTCCCGAAAGAGGCTTAGGGAATTTTTGTTTTTGCCTCAACATCGGCCCTTGGCTATACCTCCTGTTTTGGATGATGTTCAGGATGTTTTCTCGGAGGATTCTCTTAATCCAGACTCTTTGCCTCCTGCGCCATTTAAACCAGATAGGTATTACAGAGTGCCAGAGGCTCATAAATATCTGTATAAGAGCCCAAGGGCTGACCCAGAAACTATTAGCCAGGGACCTAAGGGTGTCAGGGCTTCTGTTGTAAAGAATCCAGTTCCTATGGATAAAGACTCTAGAGCTTTGGATAGGTGGGGAAAGAAAGTGTATACCTCTTCCACTCTAGCAATGAGGGCTTTGAATTGCCAGTTTCATATGGTGAAGTACCAGAATTTTCTCCTTACTCAGTTAAAATCTAAGGTAGATGCTTTGTCAGAGGGCATAGAGTGTAAGGAATTACAGGATTTGGTTCATGCCTCTGATCAGGTGGGTAAGCATTCTTTGCAGTGTGGTTTCGATGCTTTACAGGCTTCTTCCAGGGTGGCTGCCACTGGATCAGTTATTCGCAGGCACGCCTGGCTTAAGGATCAGAACTTGTCAGAGCATGTTAAAGCTAGAATTTTGGATGCTCCTTTGCAGTCTGAAGTTTTGTTTGGTTCTCCTGTGGAGTCTGTCTTAAAGAAAATGGAAGACAAAGCTAAGTCTATGCAGACTGTTAAAGATTTTTGCAGGTGCAGCCCCTAAGTTTAGCAGGAATTGGCCTACTAAGGGATGGGCTTACCCTTCTTCTGATTTACAGTCTAGGGGCAGATCTAGACGTGGTAGGGGCAGAGTTCAGGGTTCTTTCAGGCCTAGAACGTGGAGTTCCCCTGCACAATCTACAGGTGAGGGCAGGGGCCAGTCCTTTCGTAAACAGGCCCAATGACCTGCATCTTCAGCTGCCAGATCCTTCCTGTCTGGCAGCTCCTCTGGGAGGAAAGTTGGCACTCTTCAAGCAAAACTGGCTTTTAGTCACCCAGGACAAATGGGTGTTGGACATTATAGACCGAGGCTACAAGTTTTATTTCCACACATTGCCTCCTTTCAAAGGTATGCCAGACGTTCCTCCTCAGCAAAGGGTAGAGGCTCACAAACAGATTTCTTTACTTCTTCAAATGGGGTCTATACAGCAGGTCCCTCTGTCAGAAGTGGGCCTAGGATTTTATTCTCGCCTGTTTCTTGTACCAAAGAAAGGAGACACTTGGAGGCCAATTTTGGATTTATCTATCCTCAACACATACCTGGACATTCCAAAATTCAAAATGTTGACGTTGCAACAACGTCTGCCTCTGTTGGGCAAAGATCACTGGATGGTAACTCTGGATCTCAAAGAGGCTTATCTTCATGTTCCTATCAGGCCCAGTTGCAGGAGATTCCTGCGTTTTCGGGCTGGGACTTTACATTATCAGTTCTCTGCATTGCCCTTTGGCTTATCTACTGCGCCCAGGGTGGTCACAAAGGTTCTGGCTCCGGTGATAGCCTTCTTAAGGTTAAGAGGAATACAAATTTATCCTTATTTGGACGATTGCCTGATTCTTGCTCAAGACAAAAACAAGCTACTACACCATCTACAGTATGTTATGGCAGTGTTAAGGTGCCTAGGGTATTCTGTGAACGAAATAAAGTCCAGTCTAGTACCCTCTCAGGAAATGTGCTTTCTGGGTGTGAGACTGAATACAGCTTCCCAGATGGCTTTTTTGACCCTGGACAAGCAAAGGAACCTTACACTTTACTTCCAACAATTGTCTCTATGGTCCAGGCTGACTGCAAGGACAGTCCTTCAAGCCTTGGGGTTCATGGCATCTTGTATTCTGGTGCTTCCCAATGCCAAACTGCATATGAGGAAGTTACAATGGTATCTCAAAAATGTATGGACACAACACTGCCACGATCTGGACACTGTCATTCCGATAATACCTTGCATTCAAAAGGAATTTTTGTGGTGGGCCCAGGAATGTCACCTAAACAAGGGACTCTCTGTGACCCGACCAGAGGCGAGTCAGATCTTAACGACAGATGCCTCGGACAAGGCTTGGGGAGCACACCTCAATGGAAAATGGGTTCAAGACACGTGGCCTGCCAGACTTCAAGATTTACATATCAACTTGAAGGAGATGTTAGCAGTCCAATTTGCATTGAAGGCTTTCAAGGATCTACTTCACCCAGGACAAGTGTTGATTCAAACGGACAACACAACTGTCATGTGGTACATCAACAAGCAGGGGGGAACACATTCGTACCCTCTTTGCAGGCAAGCTATGATTTTGTGGGAGACTGCTCTCAGTTTGCACCTCACTCTTCAGGCAAGGTTTCTGCCAGGAGCACAGAACTCCTTAGCAGATGTTTTGAGCAGACAGATGGTGGATCCCCACGAGTGGAAGTTGGATCCTCATGTTTTTCAACAGTTGACAGTGATATGGGGGACTCCAGACATAGATCTGTTCGCTTCTCCACTAAATTTCCAGTTGCCAAAGTTTTGCACAAAGATGTTTCATCCAACAGCTTGGAAAGTGGATGCTCTGTCATTCAGTTGGAGCAATCTTCACGTTTATGCCTTTCCTCCTCTGCCTCTCCTTCCCAAGGTGCTCTTGAAGGTCAGACAAGACAAGCCCTCCATGATTCTAATAGCTCCGGATTGGCCTCGACAGCACTGGTACCCTCTGCTGAGGAGTTTAGTACGGGAGCCTCCTTGGCCTTTGCCTTCAATTCCACACCTTTTGTCTCAGGCAGGCAATCATTTCCTCAATGTCAGGATTCAGTCCCTGCATCTAACAGCCTGGCATATTCTGTTCTAGAACCTGGAGGGTCGCAGCTTCCTCAACAAGTTTTGAATGTTATTTTGGAGGCCAGAAGGCCTAGTACAAGGAAAGTTTATGCTGATAAATGGAGGAGATTTTTATTTGGAGCAAAGCAAAGAGCTTTGATGTTTCCAGGCCTGATTTGAGTGTTTCTCTTCAATATCTTACAGAATTATTAGACAAAGGTTTGTCTTTCTCCTCTGTAAAAGTTCATGCTGCAGCCATTTCTGCTCACTATGACTGTGACCCACCATTATTCTCTCATCCTTTGTTTAAGCAATTCCTTAGAGGGCAAAGAACATAAGACCCCAGCGAGAGCTCCTACTCCTTCCTGGGATCTCAATTTTGTGTTGGAAAAACTTACTTTACCTCCTTTTGAACCTGCAGCTACGTCTGAGTTAAAGTTTTTGTCTTGGAAGACTGCTTTTTTGTTGGCCATTACGTCTGCTAGAAGGGTATCTGAATTACAGGCTCTAATGGCAGTTGAACCCTTCCTGATTTTTCATAAGGATAGGGTATCTCTGCGTACTAACCCTACTTTTATGCCTAAAGTGGTTTCAAATGTGGCCTTGAACCAATCTATTCATTTGCCTACCTTTTATGCTGATCCCCAAAATAAAGGGGAGAAAATTTTGCACACTTTGGATATTCACAGGCAGTTGCGTTATTATTTGAGCAGGACTAAAGGGTTCAGGCAGTCTCAACAGTTATTTGTTTCTTTTGCTTTGACCTCTCAGGGGAAACCTGTTTCAAAACAAACTATTTCTAAGTGGATTGGCCATTGTATTGCTTTTTGTTATTCTCATCATGGTAAGGAGATTCCGGCTGGTATCAGACCTCATTCCACTAGGGCTACTGCCACTTCTACTGCTTTTTTAAGGGGTGTAGCTACTAAAGATATTTTGGAAGCAGCTACTTGGAGTTCAGTGCACACTTTTTCTAAACATTACCATCTCCCTCTTTATTCCAAATCTAGGGCTGGGTTTGCCACTGCAGTCTTACAGGGCATGTTAGCAGCTCCCAATGCTTTATGATTTTGCCAACCTCCCCTTACCCTTGCTTTGAGATTCTACCCACAGGTTATGACTGCAGCAATGTGAGATGAAGAACATAGTACAGTTTTGTACCTACCATAAATGTAGATGTTCGAAGATCCACATTGCTGCAGTCCAATTTACCCTCCCTCCTTCCCCTCTGTAGTTTAGAGTGGTTGTATGGTTTGGGTTGTAGATGTTGTTTGTACATGGGTTTTGGAGTTTTTCTATTTTTGGCTGTGGCCTTTCTTTTTAGGGCCTTCTGACATCTGGGGCAAGAAAAGACTGAGGATATGACGTCGGTCATGCGCTTTAATACCATGACGCACTGACGTCAGATCTGAGCGCCCATGACCGATGCCAGCCTAATACTTTGGTATTCGGGCCGACCGAGGACAGCGGACTACCCACAGGTTATGACTGCAGCAATGTGGATCTTCGAACATCTACATTTATGGTAGGTACAAAACTGTACTTTTTCTGACCCCTCAAATGATCTTTTTCAGGAACCAACAGGGAGGTCTAAAGATGTGATTTGGGAAGCCTCAGGATCCTTTCCAGGACACACATGGAGGTAGTTCCCCCAGAGGTGGTGGGGAGGGCAATAATGGCAGAAGATGCCCACAAAACCGAGGATCCAGAGATATATTTTCCGACAAACCCTTTCAGTGCTCCTGAATGAAGGCACAATTACCTTCCACTGGAGGCAGTTAGCGGTTGCTTATCTCTGCACCAGGAAGCCTGGCTAAACTTAAAGTATACTTGGGAGCATAAGTTATATTATTCCCTTTTCCCTTCCACTCCCATTACCCAGGAAAATCCCTGATGTTCCACCCAATCAGAGGGAAGCAGCAGCACTGGAAATACAAAAACTGCTAGAAAAGGGTCATCCAAGATGTCCCTCCAGACCATATAGAATCCGGAACTCACTCAAGATTCTTTAGTGCCAAAGAAAACAGAGGACTGGAGACCAATTTTATATCTCAGTATGTTGAACAAATTGATTTGACATGCCAAGTTCTGGATGGTCACAGTTTAGTCCGTTCTGACATTTCTGAATAAGGACGACTGGATGTGCTCGATAGATCTTCAGGATGCATACTATCATATAAAAATGAACAGACGATCCAGAAGGTACTTATGCTTTTGGCTGGGAGCCAGTCATTACCAGTTCACAGCACTGCCCTTTGGCCTCACCACAGCCACCAGGGTGCTCACCAAGTGCATGGCAGCAGTAGCAGCTCACCTGAGACTGCAGGGATTCCGTGTGTTCCCATATTTGGATGACTGGTTCATTATTGCTTTGGTAAGGCATCAACTGCTACAAGCATGAGACCAAGTATTGCAAACTTGTTCAAATCTTGGAATAACCATCAAGTCTTGATTACAACCAACTCAGACACTGGAATTCATGGGAGCAATATTCAAAACAGTGTCTATGGTAGCATCTCGTCCCCCTTTCTAGAGTACAAACAATAAGAAATCAGGTCAAGAAAATAATTTGCAGTACCAGAATTTCAGCTTGGTTGATCCTGCAAGCCCTTGGATCAGTGTCAGCAACAATAACCTTAGTTCCTTTAGCAAGATGATATATGACAATTCTAAAATGGGTACTACAAACACAATGGTCTTTGTCGACAGAGATAAGAATAACTCAGGTATGCAAATGGTATCTTTCCTGGTAGATGCAGGCACAACAAATGTTGCAAGGTCGTTTTTTCATGTTCCCTCAAGGCCATAGTGACCATGGATGCTTCCAAGATTGGGTGTGGGGTATTGTTTTGGGAAGATGGTCCAAGGCACTTGGTCCCCAGAAGAAGCTAATTTGCATATCAGTGTTCTGGAGATGAGAGCAGAGCTTTTGGCACTGCAACCATTCCAAGACTCTCTCCCTCTCAGAACAATTGCGATCCAAATGGACAACATGTCATTGGCTTGGTACACCAACAAACAAGGGGGAACCAAATCTTTACCCCCTGTGTTGAGAAGCCCCAAGGGTGTGGCAATGGAAGATTTACTGCAACCGCTTTCTAATTGCAACGCAGGTTCAGGGGAAGTCCAGTGTGATAGCAGACAAACTGAACAGGTCCATTTTACTACATGACGAGTGGTCACTCAACAACAAAGTGACGGACATTATTTTCCATTAGTGGGGGCAGACTTGCCATGATCTCTGTGCAACTCCCCTTAACAACAAGTGCAGCAGTTTCTTTGTCCTACTCCCCCCAACACGGGAGTCACTGAGAGATGCTCTTCTCCGGGATTGGCCCCCAGGCCTTCTGTACACTTATTCTCCAACTCCTTTAATTCCCATATTCCTTCAGAAAGCAGCCAGGTTGAAAAGCAAAGTCATCCTCATTGCACCTTACTGGCCGTGACAAATTTGTTTCCCTTCCTTTGGCCTCATCTTTGGTACCCACCTTGGATTCTGGATTCAACTGCAGACATTCTGTCTCACCTGACAGGCATGATTCACCCGGACATCTCAAACTGACTGCATGGTTTCTCCAATTCCATTAATAGCCAGGCAACCTATGCTCTCTTAGCCTGTCCATTCCATTCTGTTATCTCCCCATAAACCCATTAAAATTTGGTACTGCAAGCCTTGACAAAGTCTCCCTTTGAACCTGCAGCAAAATGTGATTTAAAATTCTTGACTTGGAAGACATTTTAGTGGCAGTTACATCTGCTAGAAGAATTTCAGAACTTTAAGCATTATCTTCTAAGCCCCCATATTTGATTTTTTTTTTTCACAAGGAAAGTTACCTTACATACCAGTGCTTCCATTTTACCTAAGTTGGTGTCAGAATCAAACATTAACCAAGTCATTAACCTGCCAGTATTCTTCCCAAACTTTAGAAATAAAGGAGAATATATGCTGCACTTACTGGATGCTCATAGGCAATTACGTTTCTGTCTGCACTGAACAAAACAAATTAGAAAGTCAGACCAGCTCTTTGTTTTCTTTGCTCATCACAAGATGGGTGAATCAATCACAAAGGTAGCTATAGCCAGATGGTTGACAGATTGCATCTGTTTTTGTCTGCACAAAATGGAATCTCTCCCTACCAAAACCATTAAAGGCTCTTTCTACAAGATCTATGGCTACTTCCACCATATTCCAGTCTAGAGCATCCATAGATGATGATATTTGTGCAGCTGCTACTTGGTCAAATCCTCATACCTTAATCACTCCTTACAAACTAGATCTGTTCTCAAGGGGAAGAGAGCGGTCATTAGCTCAGTCATACTCAGGAACATCCTTAGAGTCCATCCAGGAATTTAGGTAGTTGTGGACTCTATCCCATATGTTGAGGAATGAATGAAAATTGACAACATTTCATTCTTCCCCAACTCCCCACCCTCCATCCCCCTCCATTTCTCTCAAACGACTTTTGGAGGAACGTGACCTTTAAGGACACCGTATGCCCCTTGTGTTGAACTCCAGTTATGCAATTCTTTTATAGTTTCTCTCTCTCTCAAGCAGTATATAGGGTCTGAAAGAAGTTAAGCATGGTGCATTGTGGGTAGGAAAGGAGCTCGAGATTTTGTTGGTCTCCACGAGCTGGAGCAACGTGTGAGTTGGATCCGAGTGCCAGATCCAACTCTCGTATGTTGAGGAAGAATGAAAATGGACAACACAGATGGAACAGTATGGTAAGTACATAACTTCTTGTTAACCCATTATTATTGGCCATATGTGTTTGATTATAAAATTCTAACAAGTTTGTAAGAGGTGAAATACCACAAATAAAGCCATGTTGATTGATATTGATATGGTTCATACATTGAGCCTGATTTATTAGTTCTATAATTAGTATTTAAAAGCATTTTCTGAGTATGAAAATCGGACTTCTTGGTCTATAGTTTGATACCAATTCCTTTCTACCCTTTGGCATGACATTAGAAATTTTCCATAAAGAGGAAACAATAAAGTTGTATAATAGGTTGTTGAAGGTAATCATTAACACCAGTACCAAAACAGATTTTATGTTGTATATCAAGTTTCCCGGATTCATATCTGGTTCAATAGATGTATTTTTCTTAACATTATCTAAAACTTTCTTAATAACAATATTAGAAGTAGAAGGGCATGTATTTGTCAGTGTGATGTCATACATTCTCTCCTTCATATCCTTATTAAAGGTAATGGATGCAAAGTATTAATTGAATATATTTGCAATTTCCACTGCATCTGTCATGGAACAGGTGTTTATGGTTAACATGCTGAAACTGTAATTTGTTTTACAAGTTTGATTAATGTATTTGTAATATTTCTTTTTATCTGGTTGTTCTTTTGATAGCCTTTCCTTGTGTTTCAGTTCATTTACATAAATTTTATATTTCAACTTCCTACTGATGAGATTTAGTTTCTTTTTATGGCTGATTCAGAGACATTTTTATACCTCCTCTGAACCCTTTTCTTTGTCTTAATATGTACTAACTGTATTTTGGTTCCAACATCGGGCAGAAATTCATAGACTGCAGTCTTTGTTAGATGCCATAGATATGGCAGCAGTTTACAAGGTCTCTTGAATCACTGAGTAACCATAGCCACTATCTTTTATGGTATGCGTAGCAGACCAGCTATTGACATTTATTTTATCAGTTATTTCATAGCCCATTTCCCCTTCACTGGAATTTTTAACAGAGCTAATTTTGTGTTAAGTACTTCCAGATTAAATAGAATTGAGTTAAGATCAGACATCTGATGTCCTTATCATCTGTCCCTCAACCAGTGGCTCTTGGATCTGATTTCAGCAACTTCTAAAGACTTAGTCCTGTAGCTTGAGCTCATCCCCTTACCCATAATTCTCCTGTTTACCTCAAATTACCTCAGATCTCATTTGCCACAGCATAAGTGTTTTTTTTAGATATTTAATTGCTTTCTAAACTATTCTGTTTTGTTCAGCCCTCCCCTGTTTTTTTATCTTGTTTGATATATATATATGTATGTATGTGTGTTTGAAAAGAGAACAAACTTATAGTGCTGTTGCCAAATATATTTTATCTTGTGGAGTTGAACATAACTTTCAGTTTAATGTACTAGAAATAGTTAAAAGAGGATGTCAGGATGGGAGACATCAGCTCAAGAACAGTGTAGAGAGAGCTTGACTGGATAATACGACTGGGGGCACATATAGGACAGGGTTTGAATGACCATCTTTCCATTGTTTCCAAATTGAAAAATAGGAGACTGCCAAAATGAACACATGAAATAAGTTGACATCACTGAATTCTATGATAGCTGTATTTTATTTAATTTTATGTTATTTTATGCTTATTTTATATGCATCTTAAATATATATTTTATTGTGAGTGCTTTAATTTAATGGTGGGGTGGTGCTTTGAGTATAGAATTGACTGTGATTTGTTTGTTTGAAATTTTACTATTTGCATGAGTATAAAAGGGGGAGGGGCTAAGTCTGCTTGTTTATGGACTGATGACGCAAACAGAAGTCTGTAAAAGCGCTTACCTGTTGTAACTTACTTGCAATAAAGGGATTTTATCTGGAAATAAGATGTGTGGACTTATAACTTGACCTGTCTTGAGACTGTGAACATTCTGTGGATTTATAACTTGACTTAGCTTGAGACTGTGAACATTCTGCCATAGCTGCTTCGATATTTGGCTGCATTCGTATATATATATATATATATATATATATATATATATATATATATAAAGGGTTAACAACGTCTGCCTTTCTGTACTGAGTTTACAAGCCTCATAATTTGCTGCGATTCCCCTGTTGTACTAGTACTTACCTGTTCAGGGTACATCTTGTTTACTATTGCTGGTAATATTTTCTATCCATGTGCCATTGCTGGTATTCATCTCTAGGTGTTTTCATTCTTCGTTATGTGTCTGACAAACCTACTGGTTTCTAAAAATCCACCTCCTGTGGGCATAAGATTCCAAATTCCGATGTCCACCAGGAGTGCATTTGTTGTCTGGAACTGGCTCATCTTGATGCTGAATGTGATATCTGTGCAGCATTTAACCATCAGACTGTGTGTGTCATAACAAGCTTAAAGGTTTATTGCCTTTCACCTCTTCTGCATCTACTTCTGGAGCTCCCTTTCTTACAAAAAACCTTATCAGAAGATTAAAGGGGATTCGTAAACAAAAGGTAAAGAGGCTAGGAAATGATCCCCTGATCATTCTCCTTCTTCCATTTCATGTTCATCTCTGCTTGTAAAGGTCTCCAAGCCTTTGGATCAAGCAAGGTCAAAATCACTGGTCTGTCACTCCTTTTTCACTCAGCAGCTGATATTGTCTAGGATCCAGTCTCCTGTCTTACAGGAGACCCTTCAAAGGACCTCCAGGTCACAGTGTACCCCGTCATCTCTCAGGATATCTAGGACCTAACTAAAGCAGATGTAGACTGGATGATGAAGTTTTTCCGGGCCTCCATTCAACTGGAAGTTGTACAGTCTCTGTCTCCCATCAGAGTCATGAGCCTGCCATCAGCCCAAACCCCACCATTGACTCCTACTCTGATCCGACCTTCGGTTTTGGAGCATTTAGACCCTAGATTTCCGAGTTTTTCTTCACTGGATCTGAAGGCCTGGCCTTCCTCAATTCCAACAACATTTCTGATCCAGTCAGCACCAACTCTGTCAGAGCCAAAGGGATCTCAGAGCCGTAACATCGGCACCAGATCAGGGGTGGGTTGGGTTTGACTCCAGTGCTCTTGGAGCCATCCTTTCTTCTCGGGCCCTTGACTTTGGACAGCTTGCCCCAACTTCTACTTCAAGGCAAGATCATGATGATGCTGTGAGCAATCCTGGGTGGTTATACTTGGCTCCTACCAGGGCAGCAGTTGTCTTCTTCCTTTGAAGTAGTGGCGAGAGCATTTTTCACCACTGTGCATATGGCATAATTACCCACAGTAGTGGAAAAAGCACCATGGACAAGGTGTACTTGCCCCTGCCCTTGAGTCCATTTCCTCCACAACTTTCTGCCTTAGTCCCTGATTCTCTATATCCTATCCCATCAGGGCAGTTGGCCCATACAAGCCTGGAGCCAGTCCTCATCCAGGTCTCTGCTCATACTTCTGAGTCCACTCCAGTGCTTTCCACCAGAGAGTCCCATCAGAATCGTACATACAAGAGGAAGCATTTAAATTCTCCACAGGAATCTCTTACAGAAGATAATAACTTTGAGGAAGGGGAAGGGTCCCCAAATCACCCCTTGAGGATGTCTCCTTCTGTGAAACACTAACTTTAGAGACAGAAAGGTAGTTGGTCTTCAACTCCTTTTTCCAGGTGGAGTTTGTGTATTTCGAGCCTTTCACAGATGGCTCAACTACATCCTGGGTAGCCACCCCGGTGGATGAAAAGGTGGACCTCATCTCCCACCAGGCTTGTAAGGACCTGGATGTCACAGAATCAGTCCATAAATGGCCTAATAAGTACCTGGTTGCACCCAAGGATTAAGCCCATTGGAGCAAGGGGTCCCCCAGTAGATGCTATGCGGTAGCAGCAGCCACCAAAAAAAAAGAACTTCCTGAACAAACTTCTACTGTCCATCCACCATATAGAGAGTCCCCGCAGCAGAAGAGGAACTCCAGTGGTAGAAAACACCCTCATGGCAGAGGAGGCATACATACATACAAGTATTTCAAGCACAGGTATTAAAAGCCCTTCTAGTTTACCAGTATACCAAAACACTTGTTCCCATAATAAGTGTCCAGGCTGTTCTTAAAAATATCTAAACTAGTACATGCTTTAATGTAATTTGGTAGTCTCTTCCATGCATCAGCTACTCTGTCAGAGAGCCAATTAATACACTTCTCATTCCTGTAGAATCTTCTACATAGGTTGTCTGCGCCTAGAAACCTGGACAGCCATCCTCAAAGAAACTTGGGTGCAGAGGATCATATCCAGAGGTCATTACATACCCTTTTCCCTTCAGCCCCTGAATAAATCTACAAAACTTCCCGGCACGCAACCCAGATGATATTTGTGTGGAGGAAAGCATGAGCTACAGAGGTAGAAAAACTGCTGGCCAAAAGAGTCATCCATATGGTCGCCCCCAGACCAACAAGGATTTGGAACTTACTCAAGATTATTTTTGGTGCCAAAGAAATTGGGGATCTGAGATCTGTCTTGGATCTCAGCAATTGGAACTAGTATGTGTGACGATAGGAGGTACTGCCAGCACAGCTAGCTGGAATTTTGTAAGTAATTATATTTCATTTGTGAATATCAAACTGATCTATACAAGATGTTTGTTATAACTGTATTAGAACTGTTTGTCGTGTATATCAGACTGATTTGCACATATGTTTGTGTTGATTTGTAAAGTGCTTGTGTTTGAAATATATCCACGGTGTGCCCTACTGGAGAGAACAGAAATGTACATTCACTATTGTAACTATTTAAATGTATGTGTTTTAACAGAGGAAACTGGAATGTTAACCTCAGTCCAGTAAACTTTAAAATATATCTGAAAATAAATCACTTTACGGGCTAGGCCATAAAGATGCTATCTCAAGATTTCAGTGCAGCCAGAAACACAGAGTCTGTACTAGAAAGCTTTCTGTATTGTCTTTGGGGTGAACTAATTACTGCTGTGGAAGCATGGAGGTAGGAAACTGTTGTATTAGACCGAAAAACAAAACTAAAAACGGACTGAACCGACAAACTCCAAAAACTGATGTATAAAAAAGCAAATAGTAAGATGACCACTGTGAGGCAGTTTATATTTTAGCGCTTTCATCCACTTTATTAGAGCGTGAACTTCTTCAGAAAAGACATGAGCCCTCTCTTTCTCATGTCTTTTGAACACTCTATACAGGAAATTATGTCATTTTACATTCAATTAAAAAATGATTAATAATTAATCAATCGGTACAGATCAATAAAGTCCTAGTATGCTTTCTTTTTTTAAAAATACTTAGACTTTCTTTTGAAGTTCTTATACAAAAATATATACAAAAAATCTATATATAAAAAAATGTATATGAAAATGTATCTATATATGTAAAAATGTGTATGTATGAAAATTTCATCTTTTAAAACATTCTTATATTTGTATATTTTGAAATAATTTCAACTCTCTTGATGTGTATGTGTGTGTATGTGGAAAACACAATACTTGCCAAGACTCTTTCACTCCCCTGCACTACTTCCACATTGGAAGCACACACACACACACACACACACACACACACACACACACACACACACACACCCCTTAGGTGAAAGATATTTTTTGTATATTTTTGTACAAGAACTTTGAAAGAAAGTCTAAGTATTTTTAAAAAAGAAAGCATACTAGGACTTTATTGATCTGTATTGATTGATTAATTATTAATCATTGTTTAATTGAATGTAAAATGACATCATTTCCTGTATAGAGTGTTCAAAAGACATGAGAAAGAGAGGGCTCATGTCTTTTCTGAAGAAGTTCACGCTCTAATAAAGTGGATGAAAGCGCTAAAATATAAACTGCCTCACAGTGGTCATCTTACTATTTGCTTTTTTATACATCAGTTTTTAAACTGTTATATTACTTCCAGCACCTGCCACAGATCTGAGCAAAAGCTCTTGTGTATGTATTTTTACAGGTGCTAAATCCTCCCAGCTTCCAGCAGTGGGCATTTTCATGGGATGCCAGATGACCAGAAGAGATGTAATTGTGCAAGCTATCCCAGAAGTAATATTTTAGATATCATTGAGTCTGTCCTTCAGTGTTACTTTAAATATTTCCTGTGATTTGAACTCTGATGTTGCTGTGAATGTATACTTAGTATTTTCTTGTTCTTCTGTTATTTATTACTTAATATATTTAAATCTTTCATTGTGGCTGATCTTTGTTAGAGATATTTAAGTTTTGAGAGTATTTGCATATTTATTTGGTGACACTGTGAGGGCCACTCCTAATAGTCTTGCTCTTGGTCAAACTACTATTTCTATTAATATTAATTTCAGTCAGTGTTGGAAGAGCCCTGAGGTAGCTGTCAGGAGTGTCTGGTGGCAATCATAACTATCTTATAGTCTGGGCAGTAGGGAGCATAGCAAGTAATCCTGTGCCAACTTTTCCCATGTGTGTGTGTGTGAATCAAACCTCCAAGGGTGTGTGTGTGCCAGCTACTTGGGCAGGGACATGAAGCACTGGTTGGACAGAGAGGGTGCTGGACACTCAGCTGAGATCTCAACTCTATAGCTGTGCCAGTGGGGAGTCTTTATTTATTTATTTCACATTTGTTAACTGGGTTAGTCCAACTGAGCACAGGCCCATTTTCAGTGGAGACCCGAGGAGAAAAGCGCCAAGAAATATAATAATTTTGCAGTAGTAGGTTTCAGAAAGTAACAAAGACTATTTTACAATATTAATATATAGTAAGATAGAATCCTTTTGTAACACAAAAAAAAGAAACATAATAAACAAGTAATAATGTAAGCATATTACTTTCCATACAGATATAGAATATGTAGTTCAATTAGCTAAATAGAACAGAGCCAGCAAACTTACTATTCTAAGTGAGAGGTATAGATGATAGAAAGAAGATTAGGTAGGATCATGGTAGGGGCATAACCAAGTATTCAGGAGAAAGTTCTTCAGTTCTTTTTTGAAGTGGTTAGTGAGAGTAATGCAACGTAAATTGGCAGGGAGGTTGTTCCAGAATTTTGTTATGGAAGATTTATATAAAAGATTGCCAATGCTCATTTTGGATCTATAGGTATGGAGAAGGACTGGCAGTGGGTTATATGGATTTGAGATAATTTGAGATTATGGGGAAGTTCTATCCAGTGTAGCTTATTAAGAGCAAGACAGTGGTGGGTGGAATTAGGTAAGTTAGCTGCAAATGTTGCGATTTTATTACACGTTTGTTCCAGTTTGGAGAGCAGGCAGGATTGAAGGTTAGTAAGAACTGGGGCTTCATAGAGGAGGTTAAGATGTAGTTAGGCTTGTGCCAGAGATAATGATAGTCTGGAATCGGAAGAGAGAGAGAATTTTTATTGTGATATAAAAGACCAGGTTTTTTGATTAGTTTTCTTAATCTATTGCTGGATGTGTAAGTCAAATTTTAGTTGGCCATCAATTGCCATTCCTAGTAATTTTGTGTGTGTTTTAACATTAATGATGGTTTTATTTAGGGAAGAGATGGAGGAGGAGAGCTTAAGGTGATCACTGGCCTTGTGTAGAAAGAGGAGGAGTTTTTTTTTTTTTCATGATTCAGAATAATTTAGCCAGCTGTCAACTGAGAAGAAAGATTGTTGTGCAAGTGTCTGAAGTTGTGAGACTGAGGTTGAAGATGTGATCATGGTAGAGTCATCTGCATATTGTATGAGAGTTGAGTGGTAGTAGAAAAATGGAGGTCATTGGCAAAGATGTTAAAAAGAAGAGGTCGCAGGATAGATCCCTGTGGTACACCAGTGTGTATTGGTAGAAAAGTAGATCAAGAAGACTGCCATTTCTCAGATTTTATTCTGTCTGTGAGATAGCTGGAGAACCAAGAGAGAGTTGAGGTAGAGAAGTGTAAGTCAGCCAGTTTGTTTAGTAGTTTGGAGTGTGATACTGTGTCAAATGCTTTTGAAAGGTCTAAGAGCAGACAAGAGACCAGTTCGTTGTTATCTCTAGCTTTTGCAGTAGTGTGAGTAAAGGATAGAAGGGCAGTAGAGGTACTATGATTTGGTTGAAATCCATAGTGGGTAGGAGTCAGGAGGTTATTGTGTATAAGGAATTTCAGTATCTGGTTATGTATGCATTTTTCAAGAATTTTGGATAGTGGGGATAAAAGGGTGTCTATAATTGGAGGGACAGTGGAGTTGCCACCTTTGCTAAAGGAAATCACATAGAAAGACTTCCAGATGTTCGGTACAGTAGCTTCTTTAATAGACATATTAATAAGTATTGAGACTGGATAGGCAATAGTGTCAGCTGCTAGTTTCAGAAAGTGGGGGGTAGATTGTCAACAGAGGGAGAGCAAGGTTTAAGTTTTAGGAGGAGAGACTTTATGTAGGAAGTTGCGATAGGGTTGAGAGGGAAACGTTTTATTATTTGTGGTTTCAGGAATTGTTTTGGGGAGAGGTTGTAGTTGGCATTAGTTAATTTGCTGATGGTATCAGTAAAATACTGATTAAGGAGAGAGGTAGTGTATTGGTCTGCAAGGTTGGGGTAAGGGCTGGGAGTTTCAGGTTTACCAGGGTGAAGGATTGAGTTAATGTTTCTTCAGAAGCTTTTGGGTTTAGATTGATGAGTGGATTGTCCCTTGAGGTAAAAGTTTTTTTTATTATTATATATTTGTTTTATTTTTACTTATTTCTTTAAATAATTGGTGGTGAATGGGGATTTAGTTTTTTGCCAGGTTTTCCAAGCCAAATCTCTTTTGTGCATTAGTGTTCAAGTGGCTTTACTGAGCCCGGTGGCATAGTTTGGTTTCATCTGTATTTTGCAAGGGGGTGCTAGTGAGTCGAGTATGCCAAGAAAGATGTGATTGAATTTGAGTATAGTGTCATTTAGAGGAAGAGAGTGTAGGTTAGACCAATTAACAGAGGAGAGTCTATCATTGAAAAGGATGGAGTTGAAGTCAGAGAGTTTGCTGCAGAATTTGTGTATATGTGGTTTATTTAGTTGGGGAGTATATCTTTAAATATTGAAGGGTAAGTGATCACCCAAGGCATTAGGAAGGGTTCTAGGGTTATGGTGGAGAAGGGGGTCGCTGGTTAGGATCCAGTCCATTGTTGTGTTGCTGTTAGAGTTTTTATTTAGTCTTGTAGGGGTAGTAATTAGCCAAGTAAAGCAAACAAATTGATGCTTTGGGCAGGAGAGTAGGTGTCAAGTGTACTCAGTTTAAAGTTTACATCTCCTAGCAGGATAGTTATATAGGCTTTATTTTTGTGACACCCAGGAAAATATATTTTCAATAATTTATTTATTTATTTTTTTATTTTACTTTACATTTGTTAACCGGGAGAGTCCGACTGGATACATGTCCATTTTCAGCGGAGGCCCGGGGAGAAAAGCTCCAAGTACATAACAGACATATGAACATTGTTAATGCAAAAAAAGGAAGCTAGTTGAGTTCTAAATACAATATAAAGATACATCACATCTTGGGAAAAAAAAACAACAGCAGCATATAAAAAAAACATAGGTCAGTTACAAAGGCGAGGCGCCTTGTTAAAAAGCGGTTAAGGATAGTGAGGTAAGAGAAGGGTAAATGATAGTGGTTAATCAGGTTTGGAACAGGGACATTACCAGACAGTATTGAGATGGGGTTTAAGCTTATTTTTGAATTGTAGGAGTGAGGGTTCTGAGGTGAGCATGGTCGGTAGGGAGTTCCACATTTTACCTACAAAGTTTGAGAATAGAGAATCCCCAGCAGAATTATTGGCTTTGGTAGTTTGAGCTAAGATCTTATTGGAGGAGCGTAAAGATTGCAGGTTAATATAGGGGTGAATGATGTTTTTCAGAGCTGGTGTTTTCTCTGGGTGATACAGTATCTGGTGAGCCGTTTTGAGTTGGTTGAAATGGAGTTGGCTGGAAAACTCTAACCACCCTAGTTGCTTCAAGTTAGTGCAGTGGTGCATTCTAAAGGTGGAATTTGTGGCAAATCTAGCTATGTGATTGTAACAAGAAGCAAGTTTGTTAAGGGTTGTCTTGTTTAGGTTTGTAAAGAGGGGGGAGGCATAGAAAAGAGTTGATAGTAGGTGTGTGCTGGCAATTGTAATTTTAGCGTGAGGAGTGAGAAAGTGTTTTACTTTATAGAGAGAGCCAAGCTTTTTATTGACGGTTCTGATGGTAAGATTGAAATGGGTGTCAAATTTAAGGGAGTTATCAATGGTAACACCTAATAGCTTTGTGTGAGCTTCTGGTGATATAGTGATTCCATTGGAGGATGTAATAGAGAAGGTGGGGGAAGAGTCTTGTTAGTGGGTGAGAAAGTAAGTAGTTTTGTTTTGTTGGGGTTGAGAACTAGTTGTCGACTTGAGAACCATTTTTCTATTAGGTTGAAGGTGTCTTGGGTTGAAGCAGTGAGGTCTGCCAGGTTGGAGGCAGTGCTGATGATAGTCAAATCATCTGCATATTGAATGCATGTGGCATGGGGGTGATTGTGGGCAGGTCATTAACAAAGATGGTGAAGAGAAGAGGGCCAAGAATAGATCCTTGGGGAACTCCAAGTGTAACAGGTAGGCATGTAGATAATTTGTCCTGCCATAGAACAGCCTGTTGCCTATTGGACAGGTAGGATTGGAACCATTTCAGCGTGGAATTGCTGAGTGATAGTTTTTAATGTATGGAGGAGTTGAATGTGGTTCACCATATCAAAGGCCTTGGAGAGGTCTAAGAAAAGAGCAGATGATAGTTTATTTTTGTTTCTGAAGTTATTGATGGTATTAGAAAAGGATAGTAGGGCTGATGTGGTACTGTGATTTGGCCTGAAGCCATGTTGGGAGTTAGCTAGAATTTTATTTTTGGTGAGGTGTTCCATCAGTTGTTTGTGGACACACTTTTCCATAATTTTGGCCAGGGGTGAGAGTATAGCTATAGGTCTGTAGTTGGTTAGCTCTAGTGAGCTACCACCTTTATGGAGAGGAATAATGTGGGACATTTTCCATATGGAGGGGATGAAGGCTTCTGACAAGGTACGGTTTATGATTATGGAGACAGGGGTGTTCTTGACAGATGGGATATATATTGAGGCAATAGTGAGCTTTTTGTGATTGTTTAGGTGGCAGTTTAGAATTAGAATTTCTGCAGGGTGGAAGTCTGGTATTGTAATGAGCAGGGGACTGAGGGTCAAGTGGTCAGAGTATAGCGTTGCTACACCTCCACCTTTTTCAGTGGTTCTGGCTAGTTGGTAGATGATGTTGCCAGGGGGTAGTATATCTGTGTTAGGGATATGAGGTTTAAGCAAGATTTCTGATAGTGCTAGTAAGTGAGGGGAATAGTTTGAGTTCCATGCATGAAGGTCAGTAACTTTATTCAATAGGCTTTAACACTGATGGATAGAATAGATAAGCTCTTGAGAGACTGGGGGTGGGGATACAGGACGATGGGGATGCAGTGCAGGTGGGAGTAGTTGTTAGTTGGGTTAGGGGAGGATTATTTGACCAGTGACTGGGAGTGAAGTCAATGGTCCAGGGTTTGGTTGGATGTCACCTGCTAGCAAGAGACTGGTGACTGATGGGTTAGGTTTGGGAGCAAGGGACTTGAGTGTAAGATTTTTAAGTTTAAGCCTAACAAAGAAATGGGGGGTAATTGAAATATTTTTTAACAAAATAGGTGAGTGAAAAAGGTGTTATGTAAAGAGGGAGAGATGGTAAATGATGGTAGAGGTAGATTGGCTGTTATTGAAGTAGGGTATGGTTGGTGTTGGCTTTTCATTGAGAAGGTTGGTATGATAAGAAAAAGAGGTGAGAAGGAGTAGTAGAGAAGTTGCAGTCAAATTTAGGATCATGGTTAGGGAGGGATTTGGTTGAGAGACTGTTGATATTGGAGGTGGGAGGAAATGGGAATGATGTGAATGTGTAGAGTAGGGAGGGCTATATCTTGAAGACTGTGGTGTGGTTTAAGGTCTGAGACAAGGGAAGAGTATGTGTAGTTGTAGGTGACTGGATAGTTATGTGGGAGGGGGCAAACAGCCTAGAGTATAAATTTAGTGAAAATGGGAGTGGTTGGGAATGGGAGTAGAGTAGGAGAGTGGAGTGAGCCCAAGCGAAGCGAGGGCGAATGGAGCCACAACCCAGACCACTAACGAGCACAAAAACAATCAGTTAATGAAAAGCTAAACTTGGTCAGTATGTGAAGGCTGTAGTAATGGACAGAGTCCGGATTTGCTGGGACTACACTAATTATAGGGTCTGTAATCATTGTATTTCTGAAAGCTGGTCAAGGAGTAGGTTATAGTTCAGTATGTTGTACCTGTTATAAACCCAACAGGGACTCAACTGAAGTGGATGAGGAGAAGTGAAACTAGAACATCCAGTAGTGTGCACACCTTTCTCTATTACAGAGGTTAATTTTTACTGTGGGTTTGCTTCAAAGTCAGACATCTCCATTTGTAGCAGATGTTATTCGTGTTTCACTATTGCAGTCATCACATTTTGGGTATCCCTGCCAGGGTAGACATCGGCCGGCCCGAATACCAGAGACTTAGTATTTCTTTGTCGGTTGCTGTCACTTGAGGACTGACGTCAGGTTGTCACTAGTATAAAGTAAGGCAGCCGACACCATTACATCAGTCTTTCTTGCCGTGGAGCCCAAAGCAGAAGCAGTTTGCGCAAGTGCTGTTCGGCCACTATCTGAGTTTTTGTTTCTGAATTGAAGTCTTTTAAAGCTAAGTACCCCATTGGGGATCCTTTTTTCTTGCACTAACCGATGTCAGAAAAAGTTAATAATTGTCTCACCTGTGGAAAGCAAATACCACACCGAGACTTCCACTCTTACTGCATCACTTGTCTAGGCCCAGACCATGATGTCCCCCATTTTCACTTCTGTGCTTTGTTCAACACCAGAACTATCCGGCATCGGGCCCTTATTGTAGCCAGATATTTTCGTTTACAGTCCTTGAATTCCGATATGGCTTCAGTAAGCCATCCGACAGCAGATCTTCCGAAAAAAACATAAAGATAAAAATGAGACAGACCGCACAGGTCCAAACCTACTGACGATGCTTCCGTTAAGCTAGTCTTCAGTTCTCCATTACTCAGTGAGGCACTTTCGCAGCCCCTAATGCCCGCTTCATTTGATTTGCAGGCCACTACTGAGACCCTTTCACAAACCTCTTCTACGTCTGAGGATCCTGCAGTCGTCTGTACCTTGGATGGGTCCAGAGCCACTGGTCAGGCACCAGCTTCTGAGGAAGTCCTTCACACCACCGAATCTCGACACAAACCAATGTCTTCTTTCATGACTACCTTTCTTTCAAAAACAGCCGAGTTCCTTAGGCCCAGGGTTCGAACCACACCCAAGAAACTGACTACAAACTCTCAGATGCTCTCAAATGCTTAAAATGGTGGAAGATCTTAATCATGCTGATCAGGGGAAGCCAAGCCACCCCCTCAAATAGGAAAAGAGATCTGTCTACAGTAGTTTTGTGTGATCAAGAGTTAGATGAATCTGACTATGAAGACATGCAACCCCTCTCCACTTATGAGGATTCTGATGCAGAGGAGTCCATTCCTTCAGCCTCTCCCCCAGAGGATTTTTCCTTTGGGGAAATCCTGCATACCTTAAGGGAGCATTTCCAATGGGTGGTCAGGACTACCCTCAGTCTAAAAAGAGACTGAGGGAATTCCTAGATCTTCCACGACACAGACCCTTGGCCATCCCCCCAGTCCTGGATGTGGTGGATGATGTTTTCCTTGAATCCAGCTGGACTTCTGACACCCTACCTCCTGCTCCCACAACAACCAGGCAGGTACTAGAGAGTCCCTGACTCACACAGATACCTTTTTAAAAATCCAACAACTGACCTTGAGATAATTTCTCAAGTCCAAAAGGGATTAAAGCAACCTCTGCTAAGAATCCCATCCCCTCAGACAGGGATTCCAGAGCATTGGACAACTGGGGTAAAAATGTATACACCTCAGCTACTCTTGCTTTCAGGGCACTAAATTGTCAATTAGATATGCTTAAATATCAGCAACATACCTTGGAACTCCTAAAACAAACAATGCATTTCCTTCCGGCTTGGGCAGAATCTAAAGATTTACAAGACTTAATGCATTCTGCAAGTCAAGTAACTAAACACACTTTGCACTGTGGTTTTGACACTCTAGAAGCTTCTTGCAGGGCAGCAGTCACAGGATGTGTCATTAGAAGTCATGCATGGCTTAAGGAGCAACCCCTGCCAGACCATGTAAAATCTAAATTGTTGGATGCCCCTTGCACAAAGATAGCTTATTTGGCACTAAGGCAGAAGAGGTCTTAAAGAAAGATGGAAGAAAAAGCAAAATCTATGCAAACAGGTAAAGATTTCCTACAGGTCCAGCCCCCTAGGTTCAGCAGGCATTGTCCCTCCAAGCACTGGTCCTTTCCTGCTCTGAGTAGACAGGCCCAACCTAGGCCCCGTGGAAACAGAACCCCCCCCCCCCCCCAGACAGCAGCCCCAGGGAATGCAGAGATCTAAGCAGTTGACTACCTCCACTTCAAAACCAGGGAGTTCTAAGTCACCCCCTTATGGTAAGAACTCACAGTGACTCACCTCCTCCCAACCTCCCCTCTGCTTACCTTCACTTACCCCTAGGAGGAAAACTCTCCTTTCACTCAAGCACTTGGGCCACCATTACCAAGGACCAATGGGTTCTGAACATTGTGTCTCAGGGTTTTGCATTCTCCTTCCACACCCTTCCAACCCCAAAAGGGTTCCCAGATCTACCACCAAATCAGTGAGTCTCCAAAGCAAATCCATTCACTCCTCTCTTTGAGGAGCATATTCCTGCAGAACAGATAGGCCAAGACTTCTACTCCAGACTTTTTCTAGTGCCCAGAAAAGAGGGCACCTGGCACCCTATCCTCAGTCTATCCATTCTAAACACCTTCCTGGTGATCCCAAAATTCAAAATGCTCACCCTCTAGCAGCTGCTACCCATGGTCTCCAAGGATGCTTGGCTACCAACCCTAGATTTAAAAGAGGCCTACCTCCACATTCCTATCAGGGAATCATGCAGGAAATATCTCCACTTCAGGGCAGGATCTCAACACTTTCAGTTCTTTGCACTTCCCTTTGGCTTATTTACTGCTCCAAGAGTTTTCACAAAATGTCTGGCTCTGGCCATTGCCTTTTTTGCAAACAAAGAAATATTCAAATTTACCCCTACTTAGACAACTGCCTTATTCAGGCAGACAGCCAGGAAAAGCTGCTCAAGCACCTGGCCTTTGTAAAGACCCTACTTACCTCCCTAGGGTACACAGTCTACGAAAAGAGATCAAAACAGGTGCCCACCCAAAGGATAATCTTCCTGGGAGTAAGTCTGGACACAGCATCCCAGATAGCATACCTTACACCAGTAAAACAAATTTTACTGACTTCATACTTCTCTCAACTGGCCACCAGGCCCCAGGTTTCTGCAAGGAAAATCCTGCAAGTTCTGGGGTTTATGGCATCTTGCATACTACTCATTTCATATGCCAGACTGCATATGAGGAAACTTCATTGGTAACTAAAGAGCCTTTGGTGTCAACACTCTCAAGACCTGGAAACACTTCTACCTATAATTCCTTGCCTCAGAAAGGAATTTCTTGTTGGGAAACAGCATACACCCACAACAAGGGACTGCCCTTCTCCTTCCCTCGCCACCCAGACCCTCACCTCAGATGCATCAGACTACGCTTGGGGTGCACATCTGGACAGCAGGTGCATACAGGGCCAATGGAGCCCACAGCAAATCCCCCTGCACATCAGTCAAAAAGAGATGATGGCTGTGCAGCATGCCTTGATAGCTTTCAAACCACTTCTATCTCCAGGGGTTCTCATGATCAAAACAGACAGCACCACTGTGATGTGGTACATCAACAAGCAGGGAGGGACTCACTCCTACCCTGTGTACAGGCTGGCCATGACCCTTTGGCCCACAGCCTCTTTCATGCAACTACACCTGTTAGCGCAATACCTACAGGCTCTCTCAACTCCCTGGCAAACCAATTAAGCAAAAACCTTCTGGACCCACATGAGTGGCAGCTCAACAGAAGTGCCTTCACCCTAATAAATCAGAAATGAGAAACCCCAGAGGTTGACCTATTTCCCTCCCACACCAACCATCAGCTCAGCCAGTTCTGCACCAGAGAGCGTCACTGCATGGCTTGGAAAGTGGATGCCTTGTCCTTCCCCTGGGTCAACACATTTACTCCCCTTACCTCTCATCCCCAGGGTGCTGCTCAAAATAAGGGAGGAAAAACCAAGGGCCATTCTTATAGCTCCAGACTGGCCCAGACAACACTGGTACCCCTTGATGCGCAGCCAGTCCCCGCTGCCTCCATGGCATCTTCCTCAGATTCCAAACCTCCTAACCCAGAGGGAAGGGGAATTCATGCATTCCTAATTGCAGACACTCAATTTGGCAGCTTGGCTTATTCCTTAACCCCAAACCAATCTGCCATGCTCAGTAAACAGGTTTTGGATGTTATCTGTGAAGCCAGACACCCTAGCACCAGAAAGTCTTATGCAGATAAATGGAAAAGGTTCTGCACCTGGATCCAGACTAAGGGGGCCAATATGGCACAGCCCTCCATTCCTCTCATCCTGGATTACTTAACTGATCTGATGTATAAAGCCATGTCCAACCCGGAATTAAGGGACATGCTGCACCTCAAAAAATCCAAATCCCATCGAGCTACGCGCTCGAGAGACTTGAACCTCAGCACTGAAATAAACAGGACATGCTGGAGGGACAGATTCATAACCCAGAGGCTCCCTTCACTCTGGAATAAAATCCCAGTCAAGGTTAGGCAGAGTCCCACATTGACTCTCTTCAAGAGGAATCTTGATGAGTGGACGGGAGATCGTAGGTTTACCCCGGGTATCACTTCTGTGTCACTGTTAGACAGAGGCACAGTATACTAACCTCGAAAAAGGGCATAGCAAAGTTAATTTAAAATGGGTGGCGAAAGCCAAACATACTCTGGCTAGGCTTATAAATGCACTAGGGGCAGATAGCCTAGTATGAACCTATGATCTACTACACAGTGGCCTCTCATTCTCCGTTATAAAAATTTATGCCTCTGCTATTTCTGCTCATTTTCCCACTGACCAGCCCCTCTTCTCACACCCTTTGATCAAGCAGTTCCTCAAAGGAGCTAGCAACTTGAGGCCCCCCAGAAGGGCACCAACACCAGCTTGGGACCTTAACGATGTCTTGGAAAAGCTCACCCTGCCTCCTTTTGAGGCAACTTCTGCAGAGCTAAAATTTTTCTCCTGGAAGACAGCATTCCTTCTGGCCATCACTTCAGCCAGAAGAGTCTCTGAGCTGCAAGCACTCATGGCTATGGAACCCTTCATCATCTTCTATGCAGACTGGGTATCCCTCAGAACTTACCCATCCTTCATGCCCAAGGTGGTGTCCAGTGTGGCTCTCAACCAGTCCGTTCATTTGCCCACCTTCTTTCCTAATCCCCAGAACAAGGAGGAAAGGATTCTTCACTCTCTAGATGTGCACAGACAGCTCAGATACTGTCTGAACAAGACTAAATCCTTCTGAAAATAAGACAAAATGGCCAGTAGAAAATATAAAAATCACCAACTTGCACTTTATTTGCAAAACGTCTCAAGTCTGTAGCGCTTCAGCAACAAATGTCTTCTAGGAGTACATCAGTAAGGAAAAAACAGTGCCATTGTATACAAACATTAACTATCAATTATAAAACAATTAACTAATTAATATCTAAAACATTAAATACTATATTTTTATATACTTAGAAAACAATTGTATAAAATGTTTCCGTGAACATTCAGTATTAAGTCCACCAGGACTTAGAGTATTGTATTTTAAAATATAAATACTTTCTTTATATAACAAATGATGTTTATTCTTAAACTCAGAGTTGCCAACACCCCAATTAACTTGTTCTAGGATGCTGGCTTGCAGAGAGTCTGGATTGCTATTGTGAAACAACTTAAAATGCATGGCAACAGGACTAGCAACTTTTTCAATTTTTATGTCTCTCATGTGCTCCTGCAGTCTCACTTTAAAACTTCTCTTAGTTTCTCCTATATAAAAGAGACTGCAGGAGCACCTGAGAACATAAATAACATTAGATGTTACACAAGTAAAATGTCATTTAGGACTAAAGGGAGCACCATTAATATAACTAAAGACATTGACAATATATTTGCATGCTGAACATTTAGTACAACCACTAGTGCTCAGCATCCCTAAAGTGCTGCATAATTTTTCCACTGGCTTGACAAATTTATTACGTACAATAATATCCTTTATGTTCCTACCTCGTGTGTATTAAAATATAGGAAATCTGCACAATGTATCACAAAATACTTTGGCCAAAAATGCTTAATTATCTTAACTTGTTCATGAGAAAAAACATTGTAAGAAATAGCTATATACACATGCCTAACTTCTAAGTTATCCTTTCTTGTATTACCGCCAGTATATCTTCTGTAGTTTGTAACAGAAGCACTGGCTGCTAACAAATTATTTTGTACCAATGAATTATTTTTTAGTTTAACCAGCACCCTCTGGATATCTTTTATGAAATAACCCCTTCTTAAGAACATATTTATAGAAGTATACATTTCCTTGTATAATTCCTTCTCATCAGTACATAGTCTGTAGACTCACAATAACACTCCAAAGGGTAAATAATCCAGCAGATGAGATGGATGGCTGCTGGTTCTATGTAAAAAATGATGACTGTTATCAAACTTTCGATGCCTTTTAGTTTTAATTTTTTCCCCCAACTATACCTGTTAAGTCAATATCCAGAAAACGTATAGTTTGGCCCTGTTGAAGCCCATCAAATTTTATTTGAAACCTGTTTACATCCAAATCTTTAACAAAGGCAGATAAATTAGTCATCCCACCTTTACACAAAAATACTAGGTCATCTATAAATCTATAATCAGAAACAACACAAGTTCTAAAAAAGTTATGTCTGTATAAATATTCCACCTCATAAAGGCCCATAAAAAGATTGGCATACGCAGATGCAAATGATGGAGCCATGGCAGTGCCTATTTTCTGAACATAAATATCTTCACAAAAACAAAAATAATTATTTGTAAGACAAAATTATATCACTTCTAATACATAATTACTCAGTGGACTGTCTCCTAAGAAAAACTTAGTAGCTTCTAAACCATGTTGATGTATAGAAGTGTACAGACTTTTAACATCAACAGACACCTGATACATGTCTTCAGTCCACTCAATGGTTCTAATTTTATCCAAAAAATCAAAAGAATCTTATGAAAGATAGTAACTTCATTACATAAGGTAATAAATAACTATGCAAAAATACACCTATGTTTCGAAAAAATAATGAGTAGCAGAAATAATGGGCCTTCCTGGGGGTGTTGCATGCTTTTATGAAGCTTGGGTAAACAATTAAAATATGCTATAGAATTATTTTCATGATATAACTTTTTATCTACAGCTTGTTTAGAAAAATACCCAAGTCTATAACCTTTAGAAAGTAAATGCTGAAATTCTTTTTGTGCATTTTGATCACACACTGTCACCTTAACATATTTCAGTATTACTAAGATGTTCCATGCACATTTCCATGTACTGGTTAGCATGCATTACTACTAAATGATTCCCCTTGTCAGATGGCTTAAAGACCAATTAATGTTGGTCCCCCCATATGTTTAAGAATTTTCCACTCATCTTCTGACAAATTATAAGAAAAAGAATTCCTTTTGCATAAATTCTTTACATGTATGTTCTAAAGAAAAGTTGACCGTAGCTGAAAATTGTTGCACACCCTCATGCAGAAAAAGTGGGACAAAATCACTGGAGCATTTTACACATGTAGTGTCTAGATAGCAGTAACCATTTAACTCATCCATGTCCGAAGAACACAAATAAAAACTGTCATCTACATCTGAAATATCTTCAGTAGAAATTAAAGTATCATTAATACCAGCATCTGAATTATTTCTAGAAAAATAGTTAAGCAAATGTAATTTTCTACACATTCTATATATTTCAAGTTTAAGCATATAGGGTCTAGGCATCACAGTAGGTACAAATTTAAGACCCTTATTTAAAATGTACATTTGTATTTCACTCAATTCCACTTGTGATAAATTTATAACAATGTTATTCTCACCATTTACACCAGAATCACAATATAAAAATTCAGTTCTATCTAGTCCTTTTGTTATGCTGTTGATGAGCTCTTTTTTTTTTTTTTTTTTTTTTTAATCCTTCAGAAAGTCTGATCAATTGCTGGTTAGCTTTGCAACAGGGCAGAAGGCAAAGCCGTCTCCAAGCAAACCATTTCCAAATGGATCGCCCACTGCATCCATTTCTGCTACATACACCATGGTAAGCCTCCCCCCAAGGGGTTAAAACACAAACGATGTAACCAACTAATCGAACCACAAATTACTGGAAAGAGTGAAAGAAGGCACACACTGAAACCACTAGTATAAAATAAAGCGCTTTTCGTTTATGTTAAATCATAAACTTCTTCAGACAATACATTACACTTCAACTCACATTTAAATACATAATAGAAAAAATAATCTACCAATCCACAAGTGGAATACATTAATTAATTAGTAACAGATACACATAGTCGCCACCCCCTTGTTAATACAAGCAAAATCTAGTTAAAAACACAGAAATACTCAAACTTTTTTCTTCTCAACTGTGTTCTATGTAAACATTAAAAGGATCAGTTATACTAAACTACAAAAATAGTTGTAAAAATACATTAATTATAGTTCCTATTCTATCTTCGTGTTACTAATTTCACGAAGTAAGTTAACTTAACGCTTTAAACTTCTGAGTTTCAGTATACTACTTAACACACAGCCCTCGTTCAAACCAGGCTGGTAGTATGCATTGAGCCTAATTTGCCAGGAAAGTTCTAGCTCGTCCAGTTTTAAAGAGTCAGGACCACCTCTTGGATTAACATAAACTTGATCTATAACGATAAATTTAAATGTGTGCCCAGGAAGTAAATCTATGTGTTTCGCTAAGGCATTTTCTAATTTGTGTTTCCTAATAGCGTACAGATGTTCGTATACGCGCTCAAGAAGCTTTCTTTCAGTTTTGCCCACATAGAAGGCTGGGCAAAACTGGCACACAGCAAGGTAGACAACCATCTTAGAATTACAGTTGTTTCTCAGTTTCAAGTTGTAAGATGAGTTATTCACCGAGAATCTATTAGATTCCAAGATGAAGCCACAATAGTTGCAGGCTTGGCATTTGTACATGCCTGGGGTTCTAACAGAGTTAAGTCTGATCCCTTCACAGTAATTCTTAAGGTTCCTACCTTTTCTGTATATAACTACTGGTTGTTCCCCTACCCTTGTGAAAACATTCGTGTCACCTTTAAAGATGTCCCAGTTTTTTCTTAATATTTTAAAACAGGCATTGCTGTTTAAATTGTAGGTAGTAATAAAAGAAGTATTAAATCTATCTGAACTTGAATGTTGTTCTAAATGCTGCTCAACATCAAAATTAGGAGACACAATAACAGCCAGCGAATCATTTGTTCTATTATTCAACAATGGTACATAAACAGAAATATGTCGTTTATGTGTTACCTCTTGTATTAGTTCATTAATAAGATGTGAAGGGTAGCCTCTAGACTGAAACATTTCCTTAATAAATAAACATTCCTGGTCAAAAACACCATCCAGTGTAATAATACGTGCTGCTCGGACTAACTGTCCTTTTATAATAGCACGTTTCTGATGGTACGGGTGGCAACTCGTATAATGTAACATAGAGTTACAATATGTTTTCTTTCTATGAATTGATGAAACAAATCTACTTGACAAAATGTCCTTAGTCAAAGTGATGTCTAAATAATCAATTACTGTAACATCAAAGTTAAATGTAAATTCTAAGAACAATGTAGTTGAATTTAGATATTCCACCAATGATTCACCAACTGATAAGTTACCGTCCAGTAGGATGAAAATGTCATCCAGAAAACGAGTATAAAATATAATGTTATCTTTAAACTCGTTATTGTTTAATACAAACTTATGTTCCCAAAAGGCCATCACCATGTTGGCCACACTGGCCCCACAAGGTGAGCCCATGGCGACACCTACTTTTGGAGGTAAAATCACCTTCAAACACAAAGAAATTGTTGTTGAGAATCAAGTCCAACAATTCCTCAACAAGTAAGATGTCGTCAGTGGGGCAATCAAGTAATTTCAACATTTCTCCTACCCATTCTATTGCTATAGCATGGGGAATACATGTATACAAATCCTTTACATCTATAGTTAAAAAATTGTAATTAGATTTGTATTCAAGTGCATTGATGTTACTGAGAAATGTCCACGAGTCTTTACAAATTTGTTTTAAGTTAACCAAGTGTTTTTGCAGAATAAAGTCAACCACTTTTGCGCAAGGATAAGTGGGGGATCCCCTACTGTCCACCAAAGGCCGCATAGGCGGGTTTTCTATGCTTTTGTGGATTTTGGGGATTCCAAAAAGGCTAGGGAACCTTGGGAAACTAGTGGACATATAGTTATACATTTCTCGAGTAATCCTATCATCAATGTATAAATCTTCAAGCACATTCTTAATGCTGTTATATGCTTTGTTAGTCTCAGATCGGGAACTTGCATCGTAAGACTCAGAGTTTAACAGGGTCTCCATCCTATTAACATAGTCTAGTTGGTCGAAAATCACTACCCCTCCACCTTTGTCGGGTTTGCATATTCTTATGTTGTTAAATTTGACAAAATTCAAACTATCCCTTTCCTTCTGCAAGTCACAAGGTTTCTGTGTTTTAGGGACGTCTAGGTGGGCAACCTGCATTAAGTTCCGAATGTCAAGTTCACAAAACTGTTCAAAAACTTTAATCAAAGGATTGAGTGGTGGATTGAATGTGCTGGGGATGTAAAACTGGCTAGCTTCACCTTGGGGGAAATCACCAAACATAACCCTAAAGTTAAGTTTCCTAGTGTATAACTTTAAGTCAATGATAGTCTTAACTAAATCTAATTTTCTGGGTGGAACATAAGTGTTACCTTTAGAAAGTAAGTTCACCACCTCAGATGGAATGTTCACTTTTGAAAAGTTATACACAGTGAAATCACCCTTGTCATTAACGAGTAACCCTGGTCCCTTACGGACCAAGTCTCCTTCCATAAAGGTTGTGTTGTCTTCTACATAAGCTGGACAGTCAGTAAGAAAATCAAACATGCCCTCATCTAAACCAACTAGGTCACTAGGTTCCCCTGTATCAGACAAATTAGTAACATTGAACAAAATGTCGTTGTTCGACCTTGGTGACAGTGGGGAGAGGGAACAATATTGACTCAACTTCTTACGCTGCCGTTAATGGTGCTTGCAGTAATCAAGACAACGCAGAAAGTTTACCGTGCGGTCAGAGATGTTGCACAGGGCATAACCGCAGTACTTCACCAGCTGTTTTACCATCGGGTCCTGTGCTACCAGGATTTGATAACACTAACGGCATTTCTGGTAACGGAAACAATGGAAGACTTCCTGAATTTAACAACCAGCCTACAGGGGTTAGTCCGAATGCCAGAGCTTGTCACGGCGAACCTGCACAGCAGAACACTTCACCAACAGGTAACAACAATAATTTTAACCTGAACTCATGGTTAGCTGATACATCATTTTTTGGCGCCAATACAAACTTTGTTATTGCTGAAAGAGGTGCCGCTACTGAGGTTTTCAGCATTACAACTGACCTGAAAGAGTTTGATAAACTGTTGGTAAAATTGAGGAAAACCCAATTCGAGGTTTCCTACTTCAAGGAGTGTTTGAGAAACAAAATTGTGCCTAAAGGGCTTCGGCGTTGGCAGTATCCAACCGGGCTCGAGCCTAATTCACAATTCCATTTAGAAATTATTGCACTGTTTGATCGTCAAGGGTTTGAACTATTAGAGCTTATGTGCAAACACTATGCGATTGCCATTGAGGCATTGACTGAGGTAGTTGGTGAACTAGATAAGAAAATAAGGTTGAATATTGAGTTTGCTCGGTATAAGTACGAGTATAATCGCATTTTCACCAGTATTGATATGTATTTAAATAAACTGAAGCAAAACAAGGTCAAAAAGTTGGACAGGGATTTAAAAGCTTACCATGAAGGTGTAGCTTATCCAAAACCTTCTATTTCCCAGATTGCTTTTAAAGTTAATAATGTTGGTCATGTTATACCAGAGAATATCAACGACCATGTTTCAGGGTATAACAACAACGAAAGGGAACAGTTACCTGACAACGAGTCATTTCAGAATGGTCTAAGTGAACCAAGTTACAGTAACATTGTGTCTAACCAGATGGGTACCACATCTGGTCACTACAACCTGAGATCCAACAACCCTAATTTTTTAGGGGGAAGGCAGAAGCAGCAACAACCAGTACAGGTGAACCAAAAGAGGAAACAGAAGAACAATTAAACTGTGACGTGGTTACACTGTCACCAAGGTCGAACAACGACATTTTGTTCAATGTTACTAATTTGTCTGATACAGGGGAACCTAGTGACCTAGTTGGTTTAGATGAGGGCATGTTTGATTTTCTTACTGACTGTCCAGCTTATGTAGAAGACAACACAACCTTTACGGAAGGAGACTTGGTCCGTAAGGGACCAGGGTTACTCGTTAATGACAAGGGTGATTTCACTGTGTATAACTTTTCAAAAGTGAACATTCCATCTGAGGTGGTGAACTTACTTTCTAAAGGTAACACTTATGTTCCACCCAGAAAATTAGATTTAGTTAAGACTATCATTGACTTAAAGTTATACACTAGGAAACTTAACTTTAGGGTTATGTTTGGTGATTTCCCCCAAGGTGAAGCTAGCCAGTTTTACATCCCCAGCACATTCAATCCACCGCTCAATCCTTTGATTAAAGTTTTTGAACAGTTTTGTGAACTTGACATTCGGAACTTAATGCAGGTTGCCCACCTAGACGTCCCTAAAACACAGAAACCTTGTGACTTGCAGAAGGAAAGGGATAGTTTGAATTTTGTCAAATTTAACAACATAAGAATATGCAAACCCGACAAAGGTGGAGGGGTAGTGATTTTCGACCAACTAGACTATGTTAATAGGATGGAGACCCTGTTAAACTCTGAGTCTTACGATGCAAGTTCCCGATCTGAGACTAACAAAGCATATAACAGCATTAAGAATGTGCTTGAAGATTTATACATTGATGATAGGATTACTCGAGAAATGTATAACTATATGTCCACTAGTTTCCCAAGGTTCCCTAGCCTTTTTGGAATCCCCAAAATCCACAAAAGCATAGAAAACCCGCCTATGCAGCCTTTGGTGGACAGTAGGGGATCCCCCACTTATCCTTGCGCAAAAGTGGTTGACTTTATTCTGCAAAAACACTTGGTTAACTTAAAACAAATTTGTAAAGACTCGTGGACATTTCTCAGTAACATCAATGCACTTGAATACAAATCTAATTACAATTTTTTAACTATAGATGTAAAGGATTTGTATACATGTATTCCCCATGCTATAGCAATAGAATGGGTAGGAGAAATGTTGAGATTACTTGATTGCCCCACTGACGACATCTTACTTGTTGAGGAATTGTTGGACTTGATTCTCAACAACAATTTCTTTGTGTTTGAAGGTGATTTTTACCTCCAAAAAGTAGGTGTCGCCATGGGCTCACCTTGTGGGGCCAGTGTGGCCAACATGGTGATGGCCTTTTGGGAACATAAGTTTGTATTAAACAATAACGAGTTTAAAGATAACATTATATTTTATACTCATTTTCTGGATGACATTTTCATCCTACTGGACGGTAACTTATCAGTTGGTGAATCATTGGTGGAATATCTAAATTCAACTACATTGTTCTTAGAATTTACATTTAACTTTGATGTTACAGTAATTGATTATTTAGACATCACTTTGACTAAGGACATTTTGTCAAGTAGATTTGTTTCATCAATTCATAGAAAGAAAACATATTGTAACTCTATGTTACATTATACGAGTTGCCACCATACCATCAGAAACGTGCTATTATAAAAGGACAGTTAGTCCGAGCAGCACGTATTATTACACTGGATGGTGTTTTTGACCAGGAATGTTTATTTATTAAGGAAATGTTTCAGTCTAGAGGCTACCCTTCACATCTTATTAATGAACTAATACAAGAGGTAACACATAAACGACATATTTCTGTTTATGTACCATTGTTGAATAATAGAACAAATGATTCTGGCTGTTATTGTGTCTCCTAATTTTGATGTTGAGCAGCATTTAGAACAACATTCAAGTTCAGATAGATTTAATACTTCTTTTATTACTACCTACAATTTAAACAGCAATGCCTGTTTTAAAATATTAAGAAAAAACTGGGACATCTTTAAAGGTGACACGAATGTTTTCACAAGGGTAGGGGAACAACCAGTAGTTATATACAGAAAAGGTAGGAACCTTAAGAATTACTGTGAAGGGATCAGACTTAACTCTGTTAGAACCCCAGGCATGTACAAATGCCAAGCCTGCAACTATTGTGGCTTCATCTTGGAATCTAATAGATTCTCGGTGAATAACTCATCTTACAACTTGAAACTGAGAAACAACTGTAATTCTAAGATGGTTGTCTACCTTGCTGTGGGACAGTTTTGCCCAGCCTTCTATGTGGGCAAAACTGAAAGAAAGCTTCGTGAGCGTGTATACGAACATCTGTACGCTATTAGGAAACACAAATTAGAAAATGCCTTAGCGAAACATATAGATTTACTTCCTGGGCACACATTTAAATTTATCGTTATAGATCAAATTTATGTTAATCCAAGAGGTGGTCCTGACTCTTTAAAACTGGACGAGCTAGAACTTTCCTGGCAAATTAGGCTCAATGCATACTACCAGCCTGGTTTGAACGAGGGCTGTGTGTTAAGTAGTATACTGAAACTCAGAAGTTTAAAGCGTTAAGTTAACTTACTTCGTGAAATTAGTAACACGAAGATAGAATAGGAACTATAATTAATGTATTTTTACAACTATTTTTGTAGTTTAGTATAACTGATCCTTTTAATGTTTACATAGAACACAGTTGAGAAGAAAAAAGTTTGAGTATTTCTGTGTTTTTAACTAGATTTTGCTTGTATTAACAAGGGGGTGGCGACTATGTGTATCTGTTACTAATTAATTAATGTATTCCACTTGTGGATTGGTAGATTATTTTTTCTATTATGTATTTAAATGTGAGTTGAAGTGTAATGTATTGTCTGAAGAAGTTTATGATTTAACATAAACGAAAAGCGCTTTATTTTATACTAGTGGTTTCAGTGTGTGCCTTCTTTTACTCTCCCCCCAAGGGGCTCAGGACACACTCCACCAGAGCAGCCTCCACCTCTGCAGCCCCACCAGGGACATCCTGGAGGCTGCCACCTGGACATCTGTTCACACTTTTACCAAGCATTACCACCTGCCTCTCTTCTCCAAATCCAGGGCAGGGTTTGCATCTGCAGTCTTGCATGGCATCTTGGCCAGTCCCTAGCTTCCTTGAGTGCCTCCACCCTTTACCTCAGCTTTGGGAATCTACCCAAATGTGATGACTGCAACAGTGAAACATGAAGAACATAGTACAGCTGTGTACACTTACCATAAATGTAGATGTTCAAGTGTTTTCACTGTTGCAGTCCAGGTTTCCCTCCCTCCCTCTATCCCCCTTTTTTCTCTTTCTATTTCTCTTACCATTCTTCCTTGTTGTTCTCCTTTCCTTACAAGGGACATATTGGTAGTTATTTTCCACTGGTGTGGTTCTTCCACCAGAACCTGGCCTCCTACCTTGGGGGCTCCTGACAGGTTAGGGCAAGAAAAACTGATGTAATGGCGTCGGCTGCCTTACCTTATACTACTGAGAACCGGATGTCAGTCCTCAAATGACAACAACTGACGCAGAAATACTAATTCTCTGGTATTCGGGCTGGCCAAGGGCTACCCTGGCAGGGATAACCCAAATGTGATGACTGCAACAGTGAATACACTCAAGCATCTACATTTATGGTAAGTGTACACAACTCTACTTTCTTTTGTGAGTTGCAGTTTATTCTGTGCAGGGATTTCGGTTGCGGAGCATTGCTCTGGTCAGTTATTAATGTGACTGTCAGCTTCAAGGCTGTTGGAAGGCATGGCTGGCAAGGGGAATTTGTAGCAGTTCTTTTGTGCTTTGCTGTTTATTCTGCACAGGGATTCCCATTGTGGAGTGTTCCTCTGGTCAGTTATTAATGTGATCGTCAGCTTCAGGGCTGTTGAAGGACATGCTGGAATGCAATGCTGATGGGGAATTTGTAGCAGTTCTTTTGTCCTTTGCAGTTTATTCTGTACAGGGATTCCCATTGTGGTGTGTTGCTCTGGTCAGTTATTAATGTGATCATCAGCTTCAGGGCTGTTGAAGGGCATGCTGGAAGGCACAGCTGACGGAGAATTTGTAGCAGTTATTTTGTGCTTCACAGTTTATTCTGTACAGGGATTCCCATTGCAGAGCATTGCTCTGGTTAGTTATTAATGTGATTGTCAGCTCCAGGGCTGTTGAAGGGCACATTGGAAGGCATGGCTGACAAGGGAGAAAGGTGTGCACACTACTGTAGAGACGCAATGGTCCATTGTTGGTTTGTGAGAGTCATTTTTTTTAATTATTGGGGGATCTGGAGAAAGAGGGAGAAGCCAGCCCAAGACTGACTGTGTTCCCCATGTGCTCTTAAGAGAACTTGTTCGTCATTGTGTTTTGATGCAGAGAGCTGCATCTGGCGATACTGTGTGTGTACGTGCTATCCTTGCAGTGAACATCCCCCACTGGTGCCAGTGGTGGGGATTGAGGCTCCTTGATTACTGGCCCAGAGGTGGAGGTGGTCACACATGGGTTGGCAATGGTGGGATCACCACATGACATATTGGTGAACAGTGGTGTGAATATTGAATTTCTGTAGCCTGTAAGCAGTAGTCACTAAAGAAGGTGTTTGTACTCAGGCAGCTACATGGTAGACATTCAGAGTTTCATATCACAATCGTTTTATTTATATTTTTGTTAGCTTAGTTAGTCAGGGAGAGAAGGCAGTGATGGCAGCAGAGGATTATGGCAAGCTAAAAAGGAGCCAGTTGGCTGAGATGTGCCAAGCCAAAGGACTGGGGCATGCCAACCTGACTAAAGGGGGAAATGATTGCAGCTTTAATCACAACTACATCACAGGCTGGCAACCATACTGGCATTGGGGATGTACAGAAACAGGACAGTTCAACTTTTCCTCAGAGGACTTAAAAATTCATCTGGGGTTAAAGAGAATTGAACTGGAGTCCAAACATTTGGAATTAGAATCAGCAGAGAGACTGCTGTGTTTGGAGATTGAAGAAGAATCAGCATTTGGAAGCTGTAGAAAATGAGAGGCAGAGGCAGCATGAAATGGAAATGCTGACTCTTCGCAAGGGTTATGGAGGTAATGGGGAGGGGAATAACCGAACCTCAGAAGCAAAAAAGGTCCGTAAATTTCTTACACAGTTTACAGAGGGTGATAATTTTTTGATAGTTTTATTTTGTTTGAAAGGGTATATAAACAGTATAATGTTGACCCAAGGGCTCTGAGTACAGTTCCTCGCCACCTTACTCCATGGTAAAGCTATAACTGATGTATCTAAATTGTCTGATATTGATTGATTAGACTATAACAAAGTAAAGAAATATTTAGTAGAGTGTTTCAAGTTAACACCTGAAGGGTATAGAAAAATGTTTTGAGGTCATAGACGCAAGGGATATGAAAGTGTGTGTGATTATATTGCTGCACTAAGCACTTATTTTCATAGGTGGGTGAGTGGGTGTCAAGTCACCACTTTTGAAGGGCTGGCAGACATTTTGGTGAGGGAACAAGCCCTTAGCACTTTGCCTGAGGACATGAGAATCTGGTTGACAAATAGGGAATGCAATACCGCAGATGAGCTGGGGAAGAAAGGGGATCTCTACTTAGCAAGGGCATTGCTGTACAGGAAAGGGATACCCATTGCTGTACATGGATATAAGGGAACCCATGGTGGGCAGCCTCAGCCACCCCAACAAAGTCCACCAGTAACAGGGGAAGCCACTAGTTCAGGTACAAGGCCAGTATCAGGGGTTAAATGTTTTAAATGTAACCAGTGGGGCTATGTATCATATAAATGGCCACAGAGGCAAAGTAGGGAATAAAAGGTAGGGGGGCCAGCAGATGGGAATAACAGAATGCCAGTGGTAAGTTGTCTGGAGACAACAAGGGTACCAAACTACCACAAGAGGTCATATCCTATCTTAGTAGATGGGAAACAGGCCACTGGTAAGAGAGACAGCCTCTGACCTAACCATTGTGAAGCCTGCAGTGGTCAAAGAGGAGCATTACTTGCTTGGCCCATCTACTCCACTCAGAGCTTTAGCAGGGACCCTTTTTCAAATACCTTTGCATAGGGTTCACCTTGACTGGGAGGGTGGAAAAGGAAGCAAACAGGTAGGTGTTTTGAGGATATCGCTGTATATGTCCTGATAGAAAATGATTTTGCTAGTGCAGTACCTTGTGTGCATGCAGTGACACACAGTCAGGCTTGGAGACAGGCATGTGGGTCTGGTAGCATGAGGAGGGCCCAGACAGCCCACACACTTGAAGCCAGGAGTGATGAGGTGGCTGCTTCAAGGAGGGAGCTACCCTGTAGCAATGAGACTAAAGGTGAGCCACAGCTGCTGGTGGGTACTGATGTTCTCTTGGATAGAGTGACTACAAGGGCAGAGGTGAGCAGTAGTACCCAGGCTGACAGGCACTGCTGTTAGAGGATACCAGACTTCCTGTGGAAGGGGAACTGGGAAGGATTATAAAGAGAGAGCTGAGACAGGCTCAGCTCTCAGACTCTACATTACAAGGTTTGAGGGCTGTAGCTAGGGAGGTGCCTGATTCTCAAGGAAAAGGGGATTCCGTATACTGGAACAAAGGGTTACTATATAGAGAAGGGACCCCTGATTGAGGGCTAGAGGGTGAGAGAATAAGGCAGATGTTCTTTGTGTTTCACTGTTGCAGTCATCACACTTGGGTTATCTGCCTGCAGGTAGCCCTCAGTCGGCCCGAATATCAGAGTCTTAGTATTTCTGCGTCAGATGCTGTTGCTTCTTCCATGACGTTAGGTCATCAGGGGTATAAAACAGGCAGCCGACGCCATTACATCAGTCTTTCTTGCTGAGGAGGAAGTGCCGGTCAGCCGCTACCTGAAATTTTCGTTTTCCGAATTATAATCCTGAAGTCTTCTAAAGCTAAGTACCCCATTGGGGATCCTTTTTTCTTGCTCTAACCGATGTCAGAAAAAGTTAGCAGTTGTCTTGCCTGTGGAAAACAAATACCTCACAGAGATTTTTATTCTTACTCCGTCATCTGTTTAGGCCCAGACTGCGACGTTCCTCACTGTCGGTTTTGTGTCTTGTTTAACACCCGAACCATTCGTCGTCAGGCTATCTTTGTCACTAAATTCTTTCACTCTCAATCTCCATATTCTGAAATGGCTTTGATAAGCCATCCAACTACCGATCTTCCAAAAAAATGTAAAGATAAAGACAGAGACAGACCGCATAGGTCCAAAACGGCTGACGACGCTTCTGTTAAGCTAGTCGCCAGTCCACCGGTACTCAGTGAGGCGCCTTTGCAGCCCCTGATGCCCGCTTCTGTGGATTTGTAGGCCTCTACTGAGACCCATTCAGAGTCCAGTATGCCGCGAGATGCTTCTTCGACTATAGAACCTGCGGATGTCTCTACCTTGGATGGGTCCTGAGACGCTTTGCAGGCACCGGCTTCTGAGGGTGTATTCTGTCCTACCGTTGTTCGAATCAAACAGATGACTTTGTTTTTAGCTAAAACTAACAAATTTCGTAGGCCCAGAGTATGCACTATGCCTAGAAAACCGATGACCAAAGCACATGCTCAAGCTCCCATGCCACAAAAACAAATGCTTAGAATGGCTGAAGACCTTATTATATCCTAATTAGAAGAAGCCAGCCTTCTCCTGCTAAGAGACAAAAGAATTGAATTTCCTTCTGATTCTACAAACCAGGAGTCCGATGACTCTGACCCTTCGGATATCCCCTTATCAGCCTATGAGGATTCAGATGTAGAGGAATCCATTCCTCTGCCTCCCCTCCAGAGGATTTTTATTTTGGTGAAACCTTGCATACTTTAAGAGAGCATTTCCACTGGGAATGCCAAGACTACCCTCAGTCCAAAAAGAGACTCAGAGAATTTTTAGAGTTGCCTCAGCACAGGCCTCTAGCTTTACCCCTGTCCTGGATGTTGTAGATGATTTTATGGGATCCAGTCTTACTCCAGATACTTTACCACCCGCCCCTAGGAAACCTGACAGGTACAACAGAGTACCTGATTCCCACAAATTTCTCTTCAAGAATCCTACTGTGGATCCAGACACCATTTCCCAGGGACCTAAAGGTATTAAGGCTACTACAGCCAAAAATCCTACCCCTTTGGACAGGGATTCCAGAGCTTTAGACAGATGGGGTAAGAAGGGGTATACCTCTGCAACTCTTGCCATCAGGGCATTGAATTGCCAGATTCACTTGTTGAAGTACCAGCAACATATTATGGAACTAACTAAACAAAAAATGGTATTATTTCCAGATTGTGCAGAAAATAAAGATTTACAAGAGCTAATGCATTCTGCAAATGAAGTTAGTAAGCATGCTTTGCAGTGTGGCTTTGATGCCCTAGAAGCATCTTGCAGGGCTGCAGTCACTGGGTCTGTACTGAGAAGGCATGCTTGGCTGAAGAAACAAACCTTGCCAGATCATGTCTAATCCAAATTACTAGATGCTCCTTTAAATAAGGACTGTTTAGCAACAAAGCAGAAGAAGTTCTTAAAAAGATGCAAGAAAAAGCTAAATCTATGCAAAGTGTCAAAGAATTCTTACAAGTGCAACCACCTAGTTTCAGTAGGCATTGGCCTTCAAAAAACTGGTCCTTTCCATCCCGTTCCAGGCCTTCCCAGACCAGACCCAAGGGGAACAGGCCACCCAGACTACAGTCTCAGGGTATGCAGATATCTAAACAATGGAGTGCCCCCACCTCTAAAACGGGGAATGGTAAGCCACCCCCTTATGGAAAACGTTCGCAATGACTTTTCAATTATCCTTCCCATCCCTGCCCAGTTACTTGTGCCCCTAGGGGGAAAACTTGCCCTTCATGCAAAAAAATTGGATGTCCATTACTCAGGACCGATGGGTCCTAAACATTGTACCCCAGGGGTACAAATTCTACTTCCATTCAATGCCAACCCTAAGCGGGTTTACAGACCTTCCTCCAAACCAGTGGGCAGAGGCTCAAAAGCAAGTCTTTCACTGCTCAATACCAGAGCCATTCAGCCTGTTCCAGTAGAACAAAGGGGTCAGGGTTTCTACTCCAGGCCGTTCCTGGTGCCCAGAAAAGAGGGCTCATGGCACCAAATCCTGAATCTTTCAATTCTCAACACTTTTCTGGTGGTCCCAAAATTCAAGATGCTTACTCTGCAACAGCTTCTCCCTATGCTAGCCAAGGATTCCTGGTTAGTCACTCTAGACTTAAAAGAAGCTTATCTGCACATCCACATAAGGGAGTCATGCAGGAAATATCTACATTTCAGGGCAGGATCTATGCACTATCAGTTCTTTGCACTTCCCTTTGGCTTATCTACTGCGCATTCACAAAGTGCCTGATCCCAGCCATTGCATACTGCAGGCAGAGAAATATCCAAATTTTCCCATACTTGGGCGACTGCCTGATTCAGGCGGACAGTCAGGAATTGCTACTTCAGCACCTGGCATTTGTAAAAAGCCTTCTCACTTCATTGGGGCACACCACCAACGAAAAGAAATCACAACTGGTGCCTAGTCAAAAGATTGTATTCCTGGGAGAAAGCTTGGACACAACTTACCAGATGGCATTTCTCACTTCAGAAAAACAGGTCTATCTGACAAACTACTTCAAACAAATGTCCACCAGAACCCAGCTGTCTGCAAAAAAAATACTGCAAGCCCTAGGTTTCATGTCCGAATGTCTTCTGCTAATTCCATATGCAAGACTGCATATGAGGAAACTTCACTGGTACTTAAAAAGTCTTTGGTGCCAACATTCTCTGGACCTGGAAACAGTCATTCCTATCATACCTTGTCTAAGGGCAGAGTTCCTTTGGTGGGCAGAAGCATGCAACCACAACAAGGGACTGTTTTTCACTCAACCTCTCGCCATCCAAACCCTGACAACAGATGCATCAGACTATGCATGGGGGGCTCACATGGCAGGCAAATGCATTCAGGGCCACTGGAGCCCAGGGCAGATTCTCCTGCACATCAATTAAAAAATGCTAGCTGTACAGAATGCTCTGACAGCCTTCAAATACCTAATCCTTCCAGGACAACTGCTTATAAAAACAGACACCACAGTTATGTGGTACATAAACAAGCGGGGGGGGGGACCCATTCTTACCTACTCTGCAGGTTAGCCATGGCCCTGTGGGACACAGCCTTGAGCAACTAAGTGCATCTACAAGCTCAGTTCCTTCCAAGCAAACAAAATTCACTGGCAGGCGACTTAAGCAGAAATCTCCTAGACCCACACGAGTGAAAATTGGAGCCCAACACCTTCAACCTTCTGATCCAGAGGTGGGGGACACCGGAGGTGGACCTCTTTGCTTCTCCCAAGAACCACCAGTTGAGCAAATACTGCACCAGGAAACCCTCACTGCAGGGCTTGGAAGGTGGATGCCCTATCCTTTCAGTGGGAAAACCTCTCAATTTATGCCTTTCCACCTCTGCCCCTTCTCTCAAGAGTACTACTCAAGATAAAACAGGACAGGCCAAGGGCAATTCTTATTGCCCGAGACTGGCCACGCCAGCACTGGTACCCACTATTACGCAGCCTGACAACAATACCACCCTGGCACCTTCACCAGACTCCTACCCTGCTGTCTCAGCAGGAGGGACATATTTTGCATCCACAGTTATAAACCCTAAATCTTGCAGCCTTGCTTATCCCTTGAATACCCCAACAGCAACCCTCAGCAAACAGGTACTGGACATCATTCTTGAAGACAGAAGGCCTAGTACTAGGAAATCCTGCAGAAAAGTGGAAAAGATATTGTTCTTAGAATCAGTCTCAAGGGAAGGACACAGCAGTGCCCTCCTTACCTCTAATCCTGGATTACCTAGCAGAGCTACTCCACAGAGGCCTGTCTTTCTCCTCCATTAAGATTCATGCTTCTGCCATCTCCTCTCATTATAATACTGAGCCACCTCTATTTTCTCACCCTCTCATCGAACAGTTCCTTAGAGGGGCTAACAACTTAAGGCCCCCTAGGAGAACACCCACCCCTGCCTGGGACCTTAACTTTAAACTGGAAAAGCTCACTATTCCACCTTTTGAACCTGCTGCCTCAGCAGAGTTAACATTCCTCTCTTGGAAAACAGCCTTGCTTTTAGCCATGACTTCAGCAAGAAGAGTGTCTGAGTTACAGGCACTAATGGCTGTGGAACCCTTCATTATTTTCCATGCCGACAGGGTTTCCCTCAGGACTAACCTGTCCTTTATGCCTAAGGTGGTGTCCACTGTGGCTCTAAACCAATCCATCCATTTGCCAACCTTCTTCCGTAACCCTTGGAATAAAGGGGAAAGGATCCTGCACTCCTTGGACGTGCACAGAGAGCTCAGGTTGTACTTTGACAGGACTAAACCTTTCAGAAAATCTGACCAGCTGGTAGTCAGCTTTGCTACAGGGGCAGAGAGGGTAAGGCCATTTCAAAACAAACCATTTCCAAATGGATAGCACACTGCATCCATTTCTGGTACAAGCACCATGGAAAACCTACCCCACAGGGGATCAGACCACATTCCACTAGGGCTACTTCCACCTCTACAGCATTTCTCAGGGAAGTCCCTACCAGGGATATTCTGGAAGCTGCAACCTGGAGTTCTGTACACACATTCACCAACCATTACCACTTGCCTATCTTTTCTAAATCCAGGGCTGGGTTTGCTATAGCAGTCTTGCAAGGCCTACTAGCCAGCCCTAACACTTCTTGACTGCCTCCACCCTTCCTCAGCTTTGGGAATCAACCCAAGTGTGATGACTGCAACAGGGAAACACGAAGAACATAGTACAGTTATATACACTTACCACAAATGTTGATTTTCGAGTGTATTCACTGTTGCAGTCCTGGTTTCCTTCCCTCCAGCCCCCTGGCTTTCTCTGTCTTTCTACCTCTCCTCTCTGTAGCCATTACTAATGGCATTTGGTATTTACTTTTTACTGGTGATGTTCCCCACCATGTACTAGCTGCCTGTTTTGGAGCCTCCTGACATTTCGGCAAGAAAAACTGATGTAATGGCGTTGGCTGCCTGTTTTATACCCCTGACGAGCTGACATCATGGAAGAAGCGACAGCATCCGACGCAGAAATACTAAGACTCTGGTATTCGGGCCGACTGAGGGCTTACCTGCTGGCAGATAACCCAAGTGTGATGACTGCAACAGTGAATACACTCAAACATTTACATTTATGGTAAGTGTACACAACTGTACTTTTGTAGTGCCCAGAGCCTACCATCTGGCACTTCTAGCCATAGCCTATGACATTCCCTTTTGCATGTCATATGGGCATAAAACATACAAAGAGATGTATTGTGCAGAACCTTTATTGGCCTGGGATTGCAAGAGATGTAACAGCGTACTGCAGGACCTGTGAGCATTGCCAAATTGTAGGCAAGGCAGGAGACGAGGTCGAAGCTACTTTGGTGCCTTTGCCTGTGATTGAGAAGCCATTTCAGAGGGTTAGCTGTGGATATTGTGGAGCCACTGAGTACCCCAACTTCCACTGGGAAGACTTGTATCCTAATGGTAGTAGATTATGCTACCAGATATCCTGAGGCCGTGTTTCTGTCCTTCATTGAAGCAAAAAAGGTGGCGAATGCTTTAAGAGATTTTCAGCAGGGTAGGTGTCCCAAGAGAAATACTGACTGACAGAGGTGCCAATTTCATGTCAGACCTGCTGGCTTGTCTGTGGAAGCACTGTGGGATGAAGCACCTAAAGACCACCAACTACCATCCCTAGACTAATGGTCCTGTGGAGAGGTTAAACCCTGCACTAAAGACCATGCTATGGGCATTTGCAGACCAATTTAAGAGAGAGTGGGACAAATAATTCCCCCATGTGCTGTTTGCATTCAGAGAGGTACCCCAGAAATTCACAGGGTTTTCACCCTTTGAGTTGCATAGTTGTATAGGCACTGGGTGAGGGGACCTCTAGATTTGATTTGCGATGAGTGGGAGGGTGAGTGAGAATCCCACAAGAAGTCTGTTGTGGCATATGTCCTAAGCCTCAGGACAAGGCTCAGGGAACTCGTGGGCTTGGCCCAGGAGAACTTGGCAGAAGCCCAACAGCAGAAAAAGGTCTGGTGTGATAGGAATGCTCAAGCCAGAGAGTATGCTGTGGGGCAGCAGGTTATGGTTCTCATTCCTGTCAGACACAGAAAGCTGCAGGCAGCTTGGGGGGACCCTTCAAAGTGGTAAAGAAGGCCAGTGTTGTTAACTACATGGTAGAACTGCTAGGCAGGAGGCAAAGGCACAAAGTGTACCATGTTAACACCATATAACCTAACCCTGGTGCTAAGTATTTGCAGTAGAAGACAGGAGGAGTCTGAGGGGATCTATGGCTACAACAAGCCAGCTAGCAAAATCCAAATTTACTGTGGTGGAGCCTAGAGTTGCAGGCATATGATATGATAGTGCATCACTGTACTGGAGTCAGTGTACTGGAGTCAGCAATGCCAAGGCAGCTGGGATCTCAAGACAGGGTACAGGGTAATATATTCCCAGATAAGGCTCATTCCTCTCAAGCAACATTTCTCAAAAGGCACTTGAAAAACTAACTTGAGTCTTTGAAAGGGAGAAGTGTGATGATAGGAGGTACTTACCAGCACAGCTAACTGGAATTTTGTAAATAATTATATGTCATTTGTGAATATCAAACTGATTTATACAAGATGCTTGTCTTACAAATCTATTAGAACTTTGTCATATGTATATTAAACTGATTTGTACAGATGGTTGTGTTGAAAAGGTATTTGTAAAGTGCTTGTGTTTGAAATGTATCAACAGTGTTCTCTACTAGAGAGAACAGAAATGTACATGCTCTATTGAAACTGTTTAAATGTATATGTTTTAACAGAGGAGGAAACTGGCAGGTTAACCTCAGTCCAGCAAACGTTTAAAGTATATTTGAAATTAAATCACTTTTTAATTCATAAACATGCTATCTCAAGGTTTCAGTGCAGCCAGAGAGACAGAGTCTGTGCTAGGAAGCTTTCTGTATTGTCTTTGGGGTGAACTAATTACTACTGTGGAAGCATGGAAGTATGAAACTATTTTATGACTTCAAGCACCTGCCACAGATCTGAGCAAAAGCCCTTGTGTGTATTTTTATGGGTAGGTGCAACATCCTGCCAGCTTCCAGCAATGAGGGTTTGCATGGGAAATAGAAGTCAGATGACAAGAAGTGCTATAATTCTGCAGGCTATCCCAGAAGTAATACTTTAGATATTATTTTGAGAAGCCTCTTATTGAGACTGAGCATTCTGTATTCTGTCTTGGGCTAGACAACATGAAGGACCATTCACCACATCATCTGCCTTGCTCTATTAAGTAAGTAGAGAATAGTACAGTTATCTTAGATTCAGTCAGGAATATAGTGAAGCTTAGTTTAGATATTGTTTTTCTTTATTTGTCTGAGTCTGTCCTTCAGTATTACTTTAAATATTTCCTGTGATTTGAACTGTGGTATCACTATGAATACATACTTAGTATTTTGTTGTTGTTCTTTATTATTTATCATTAAATATGTTTAAACCTTCCGCTGTGGCTAATGTTTGTAGAGATATTTAAGTTTTGAGACTATTTGCATATTTATTTGGTGACACTGTATGGGCCACTCTTAATAACCTTGCTCTTGGTCAAACTACCATTTGTATTAATATTAATTTCACTTAGTATGTTGGGTACCCTTGGAAGAGCCTTAAGGTAGCTGGCAGGTGTGACTGGTGGTAGTCATAACTACCTTATAGTCAGGGCAGAAGGGACCATAGCTAGTAAACCTGTGCCAACCTTTTGCAGGTAGGTGTGTATGTGTGTGTGTGTGTGTGTGTGTGTGTGTGTGTGTGTGTGTGTGTGTGTGTGTGTGTGTGTGTGTGTGTGTGTGTGTGTGTGTGTATATCAAACCTCCAAGAGTGTGTGTGTCACCTACTTGGTCAGGGACACAAAGCACTGGTTGGACAGACAGGGTGTTGGAGGTCTTGGCTTGGACACTCAGCTAAGATTTCATATTCATAGCTGTGCCAGTGGGGAGTCTTATTGGGGATCTGGAGAAAGAGGGAGGAACCAGCCTCAGACTGACTGTGTTCCCCGTGTGCTCTTACGGGAAATTGTGCTTGAAGCAGAGAGCTGCATTTGGGGATTGTATGTGTGTACCTGCTATCCTCACAGTGAACATCCCCCACTGGTGCCAGTGGTGAGGATTGAGGCTCCTTGATTACTGGCCCAGAGGTGGTGGGACATCACAGTATGTCATATGCTTGAAGTTCTTAATTAACCCAATTTACATCGTTCTACTGCTATTTCTCAAGGATGATTGGATTTGCTTGAAAGATCTCCAGGATGCATACTGTCACATGAAAATAGACTGTAAATCCAGATGATTTCTACACTTCTGGCTAGGAGCCAGTCAGTACCAGTTCAGGACCCTGACCTTAGGCCTCACTGCATCCCCCAGGGTGTTCACCAAGTGCATGGCAGTGGTCGCAACTCATGTAAGACTGATGGAATTCTGGGTGTTTCGATATCCCAGCAACTGACTCCTCTATGCCTCTACTGATTCAATCCAGGGACTACTTGCTCCAACTATGTCTTCAACTGGGCAACACAATGAACTATGCTAAGTCTCAGCTCTCCACCACTCAAGTCCTGGAGTGTATTGGTGCTCATGTGGATACGGTGACAAAAATTGAAGCTTACAGTAGACAAGAATAAACACTTTACAGAGTCAGGCATCACACATTGTCTCTCCTTTTCCCGCCAGCAAGATTCGTATAACAACTCCATGGATCTGTGTCAGCTTCCATAACTCTGGCACCCTTAGCAAGATATATGAGGGCACTGTAGTGGATGAAATTTGACAGCCCCTGTCTACACCGTTATGGATTACAAAGATTTGCAGCAACACATATCCTGGTGGATTACTGTAGAATGTCTCATGGCAGCCCTTTTTCTTTCCACCACCCACAGTGACTACAGACATCTTCCAACTGGGGGGGGGGGCATTATTTGGGAAGGGAGGTCCAAGATAGTTGGTCCCAGTTGGAGCACCTATTAGCATTGCAGGTGTATCAAGATGCTGTCCCTCCAGTGATGATTGCCATCCAGGTGGACAATGTCAATAGTCTGGTACATCAACAAGCAGGGGGGATCCAGAGCCTACCCCCTATGTCAAGATGCTGTGAAGGTTTGACAGTGGATGATGTCTTCCAGCCACCTTGTTTTGACAATGCATATTCCGGGGAAGTCCCGTCATGCTAGCAGACAAACTCAGCAGGTCCATCTTACTCCCTCACAAGTAGTATGTCAACTCTGTGATGGCAGAAGTGATTTTCCATCAGTGTGGCCAACCATGCTGCCATCTCTTCACTTCCCCTCACAACTCCAAGTGCAGCAGATACTTTGTTCTGATCTGAGAGACACTCTGTATCATAAGTGTCCTTCTGGGTTTCTGTACGCATTTCCTTGTACTCCTCTAATCCGCAAATTTCTGCAGAAAGCTGCTCACCAGAAGTGTAGAGTAATCCTCACTGTGCCCTATTTTGGCCTCAATTGGTGTGGTTTCCCTTCCTGTGGCCTCATTTAATGCATCCCCCCACTTGTGCATTGGATCCAATCCAAGATCTCTTCTCGCATCAATTAGGGATGACTCGCCCGGACATTTGAAGCCTCAAATTGACCGCATGGTTTCTCCACTTCCAGTGATGGGTTAGACAGCCTAGGTTTTCCTCCCTGGTTTGACACATCCTCGTATCCCCTCAGAAGTATTCTGCTAGGTAGGTCTGTAAGAGCAAATGCAAGAGATTCTGTCTTTGGGCAGTCCAGAGGCAATTAGACCTTTTTTTGGAACCCATTCCCGCTATCCTAGACTTTCTAGCTTCCATTTTCAACAATGGAGCTAGTTATTCTAATATAAAGATCCAACTTGCAGCCATCTCAAATTTTCATAGAGATAACCATTCATTCCTGGCATCATCTAGATTATGCAAAGCATTTCTCAAAAGTGTCTTCTTACTCTGAGCCCCTATTAAGGATCCCACTCTTCTGTGGGATCTAACTACTTCAAAACCGGACTTGGCTAACCCTTTAAGCCAGTTGCCAAGGTAGACTTAGTTTTTGTCTTTAAAAAATGTTTTTCTAGTTGTAGTCACAATGGCCTTATGGGTATCAGAACTCCAGCCTGTCTCTTCTAAGCCAGCATACCTGACCTTTCACAAGAACATGGTGTCTCTCGATACCAGTCCTTCCTTTGAACCTAAGGTGGCTGCAGAAACAACTGTAAATCAGTCCATCAACCTTCCTGTTATCTTTCCTTATTTTTCCAACAAAAGAGAATAAATGCTGCACATTTTGTATGTTTATAGACAGCTTAGATTCTCTTTCCACAGAACAAAAGATTTCAAAAAATCAGTCCAGCTGTTTGTTTCCTTTTCCAAAGTAAAGCTAAGTAAATAAGTTTCAAAGGTGACTTAAGCTAAATGGTTCACTGATTGCTTTTCTTTTGTCTATAAGAAGAATGAGTCGATACTTCACATCCTAAGGCCCATTTCACTAGATTTATTTTACTTATTTATTTTACATTTGTTAACCGGGCTAGTCCAGCTGGATATATTTCCATTTTCAGTGGAGGCCCGAGGAGAAAAGCTCCAGTAATAACATAGACAAAAAAAAATAACACTTAAAAATAACAAGTACAAATTATACAAAGTAAGGATATTATGTATACATAGTAATGAGTATTACCGGGGGGAGAAATAAAAATAACAATAATGTCCTATAGTCATACCGAATTAGCTAGTCACTATGCAGTCATGATATCTGAGATAAGATACAGTACTTCTCAGTGGGATTACATTACTAACATAGTTTAATTTACTAGAGATAAATCCTCCTCCTAGAGAGTTAAAATAGTAAAGACTGGTATAAGGAGGTAGTACAGAGAATAGCAGTAGAGAGAGCAGAGGAATTATTCATGGTTGCAACAGGGACATACCCAGTGAGTTTTAAGATGTTTTTTGAGTTTTTGCTTGAAGAGTTGCAGGGAGGGTTGTGAAGTTAGATCTGGTGGCAGAAGATTCCAATTTTTTAGATTTTTTAGATCTGTGGTCACATACTCCGTTTCTGGTTCAGAGCTTCCATAAATGACATTTGTGCAGCTGCCGCTTGGTCTAACACTCATACCTTCATTGCTCACTACAGAGTGGACATTTCATTTCACACTGAGCTAATTGGAGGAAGTCGGAGGAAGGGCTCTGAGCTAACTAATCTGTGATATATAACACTAAGTATCCTGTTTTTTTGCTTATTTCTGAATTATTTATAGCACTTTTATTGTCTGCATATACTTTGCTAGCTAGTTTCACTTTGTGTGAGGTATTAACTAGAACTTTCTACAATTGTTAAGCATCTGTTTGGGTTTGTTTGTTCTGATTTCCTGCTAGGAGTGTATCGTATAACTTGTTTGCATTAAAAAGCATTCTCTAGTCTCCTTAATCCTTTATCTGTTTAAACATTTCTGCATTTGTTTTCTGCCTAAGTAGTGTTGGTAGTGTATCATTGTCCATATTCAGGCTTGTGTTTTCGGCCTAGTTGTTTGTTAGTAGAGGCTGTGTGTCTGAGCACATGTTCAAGGCCATCATAGCTTAGCCAAAGCCAGTATAGCATTTCAGAGAGAGTGAATTGTTTGTGGTCATTGGCTGACTGGGGTTGCCTGGACTACACTTTGGAGTAAGCACCTCATTGGTTCTTTCAAGCTTTTTTTAAAGTTGTTTCAGGTTTCAACTTGTTACTTAAGAAGTTAACTTCTGAGTGTTTCTGCCATTTCACACTGAGCTAATCGGAGGAAGGGCTCTGAGCTAACTAATCTGTGATATATAACACTAAGTATCCTGTTTTTTGCTTATTTCTGTGTTACTTTTTGCACTTTTATTGTCTGCATTTACTTTGCTAGCTAGTTTCACTGTGTGTGTGTGAGGTATTAACTAGAATTTTCTACAATTGTTAAGCATCTGGTTAGGTTTGTTTGTTCTGATTTTTGTTTCCCACCTTCCCTTCCTATTGGTATCCTGGTTTTATACTTGGTGGCTTTGCAGTTGCCCGCCCCTACTGTAAATTTGATCTGGGACACTCCTCCCAGTCTAGTGTCATTACCTCATTCTACCTAATCCAGGGAGAACATTTGAGAAGGCCAACCCTGTTAGTTTCTGCTCCTCCTTTCCCCTTTCCACTTTACAAAAAAAAGAAAAAAAAAAAATATATATATATATATATATATATATATATATATATATATATATATTCTAAGCTTGTTTCCTGCCTTTCCTGTAAGTTGTCTAGTCCAGATACAGATTTGCTGTATCCGGGACTGTCTGTAAGCTTCTGAGCCCCCAAGCCTTTCTGTGTTGGAGGGAAGCCTTCTAGCTTAATATTGTTTCTTAGAAATAGCCAGTTTTCTAGTTTCAGCACTCAAATCTGTTTCTTTGAGCTCAGCACTTGTTCAGAACTCATTGTAAGCACTAAATAAGCTACAAATTACTACAGCACTCAACTTTCCTCACTTGTCTAGAGGAAAACAGTTTTTAGTACTTAATAAATAAGCACCTATCCAGGCATGTCTAAGGGTCAGCTCCCGGTGTTTTCTCCTGTCTACGTGATGAATCTGGGCATCTTGGGCAATGCAGCTATTGCCTCATGTACACAGACAACCCTCTCCTCCTACTACCCAACACTACAACCTATGAGAGATGCACTTATATAGCCAAACTGGAAGCAAAGCTCTCTTCACCCAAGACTAAACTAGACAGTCAAGAGGAGAAGGTAAACACTTGCACCACACCACAATCATCACATAGTCCCTCAAAACCTATACCACCAAAACACACACATAGAAACACAAAACACACACCTGCATTCGCGGAGGCTCTCAAAAAAATCTACCCAAGCAACAGAGACCTCCAAAGCAGAAACGCAAGCAACCCCCCCAACACAACCCAAATGACACATAGCCCACAAACTCAGTGTGCAACTCAACCACAGCCCATAAGGCATAACAATGTACCCAACACTCTAGTCATAGGTGACTCTATAGTCCGGCACATTGATGTTCCACTCACCAGGCTAAACAAGGAGAAAGTTACTGTCTGCTGCATGTTAGGTGCCAGGATCCACCACATAACATATGCACTCAGGTCACTGCACAAGTACAAATATGACTCTGTTATTGTCCATGTTGGTGTGAATGACCTGAGACGTACCTCCCTGGACTACATGAAAAGAGACATGGAGGAGCTGTCCGATCTTGTAACCCAGGCAGGTATGACCCTAGCCCTGAGTAGCATCTTGCCATCACCCAGAATGATACCACAGTACAAGGACAAAATGATTGACTTCAACAATTGGCTAAGCTTCTGGTGTTATTCTAAGGGGATCCAGTATCTGTCTGCCTGGGATGACATGATCGACAAACCATGATGCTTTGTCAGAGATGGCCTGCACCTGTCTCCCATGAGATTCCGGATAATGGCTAAGGCTCTTGCCACCCCTATAGTGCCTTTTTTAGGCAAGATTCAAATGACAAATTCACTACCGTAACAGGTGCAAGCAAGCAAAATCTGAGGGTAATGCTACTTAATGCTAGAAGTCTAAACCTCAAAATGCACTCACTTGAGGCACTCCTTAAAATGGAGAACATTGACATCTGTGTAGTGACAGGGACCTGGTTCAAGGCTCCAGAGAGCACATCTGCATTATCAGGCTGTAATTCATACCACACCTTTCGGCCACCTAACCTGGACCGAAGCACTAACGGCGGATGCGTGTCCATATTCATTAATGATATCCACACCTCCAGGCTAGTTGTTCAGCATAATGCATCCGAGATTATCCAAGTGCAACTAACTCTGGGCAGGATCACAATCCAAATTGTAGCTTGCTACAGATCCCCCACCATGCCCCAGGATTCCCACTCCTCATTTCTTGATACACTGGAAAATAATAGGGTACAACCTAACATACTAATAATGGGCGATTTCAACTACCCCACCATTAACTGGGAAAACTACTCATGTACCAACTCTTGTGCTCAACATTTTCTGAAATTCATAAATTCCAATGCCTTGGATCAACTTATCCACACCCCCACCAGGGGCAGCAATATCCTAGACCTGGCAGATAGGTTCAGTGCTAACTTTACCCCTTTCTCATCCCCTAAAGAGCCCATCTCTATACCGGAAGAATGCAAAGTTCCTGTAATCATGGCTGCACAGGTAAAAAAAACACTCTCCAAAGCCAAGAACACAGCATCCGTGTGACCTGACAACATCCCAGGCTGCGTTCTACATGAAGTACAGAATGAACTGGCACCCAACCCAAGTACCATGTTCAATCATAGCCTCACCTCAGGCTTTTTGCCCACTGAATGGGGCACAACAATGGTTATCCCACCCCACAAAGGAAGAGCCACCACGGACCCCGGAAACGTCCGCCCCATTAGCCTGACCAGCTTGGTCTGCAAGGCTATGGAACGTATCATCATGGAACTTATAAACAATGACACTGGTAATCTCCAAACTCTGGGCCCTACCCAGTTCGGGTTTGTAAAAGGCAGATCATGTCTCCTAAACCTGATAGACTTCTTTGAAGCGGTCACCAAAGCAGTAGATGAGGGTAAGGTGGTTCACACAGCCTATCTAGATCTCACCAAGGCTTTTGACACCATCCCCCACTCTGGAATTATAGATAAACTCACTAAACTAGGTATAAATCCCTATGTCACAAGATGGGTTGCCAACTGACTCACTGACAGAACCCACACTGTGAAAGTAGCAGACTCTAAATCCAACTTCAGACCAGTGACAAGTGGAGTACCACAGGGTTCAGTCCTAGGTCCTCTTCTGTTTGGTATCTACTTCTCTGAAGTACAGGCTAACACAGAAGGTCTTTGGCTAACAAAAGTTCGCAGTTGACTGCAGACTAGGAGCCATAATCAAAATTCCTAACGATGTGGACATCCTACGAAAGGGCCTCACTGAGACAGATGCCTGGTGTTAAAGCCATGGCCTCATGCTCAATGCCAAAAAGTGCATTGTCATCCCTTTTGGTAAAAACTCTGTACCCATGAACTACCATATAGGCTGTAGTCTACTTAACACCAAAAGTGTGATAAGAGACCTTGGGACACAGGTGGACAGTAGTCTCTCCTTTGATAATCACTTCACCACAGTCATCAGGAAATCCTTCTATGTGGCACACCCCATCACAAAAGGTTTCTCATCCAGGAAAAAGAGGTCATTGTTCCCCTCTACTCATCACTCATTAGACCCATTATAGAGTACAATGCCCCTTTTGGAATGTACCTCACAAGACATTTACAACAACTGGAAAGGCCACAGAAATACCTCACAAAGAGGATTACCGGCTTCATACAGATGCCCTACACAGACTGTCTCAAAAAATCCAGCTTTACTCTGTCGCATATCACCTAATCAGAGGCGATCTCTGTCTAACATACAAAGCTATATCAAACCTATAGTTGTTGGACATGCTCCACTTAAAGAAATTCCACTCCCTCCGAGCTACACGCTCTAGGGACTTAAACCTTGTCACCACAATAAACAGGACATGCTGGAGGGATAGATTCCTGTCCCAGAGACTTCCCATACTCTGGAACAAACTACCTATTTCAAACAAAGCTCCTCGTTAGCACTCTTCAAGAAAAATCTTGATGATTGGATGGGAGATAGTAAATTCACCCCAGGAATCACTTCTGTCGCTCTGCTTGACAGGGGCACAGAAAATAATTTTCATGGGTGGCAAAAGCCAGGGTACCATTTGGCTAGGCTTATATAGGCCCTAGGATCAATAGCCTAGCACCTAACTATGAACCTATGAAATAGGGCGGCATTTGGCTGTGCAGTACTCCAAAATATCCTTCCTTGAGGACCACCCTGGAGTTTCTCAAGTTGGGGACTATACCCCATCAGACAAAAAAAGACAACATCAAATGCACTGTTGTGTTGAGTACATAACTTTTTTTTATCTGTGTTGTCTGTTTTCATGTTTCCACACCCTCCCACTTAAATTCCCTGGTCTCCTAGTTCAACCTGAGGTGATGTCATATTGCTTGCCTTTTGATGAGCTCCAGTCCTTTATTCCTCCTCTCCCTGCAGACTGACTGGGATTTTATAGGTAATTATAATGTATTATTACCCACTATTGTGCAATAGACAGGAATATAGACTGAAGAGAGGGCAAACTCAAGCTGAGGTAGTTCAAGCTAAACATAGGGATTGTAGGTAAAGGGAGGAGCTTGAGCTACGGAGCCAGATGTTCTTCGTGTTTCACTGTTGCAGTCATCTCATTTGGGTTATCTGCCTGCAGGTAACCCTCAGCCGGTCTGAATACCAGAGTCTTCGGATTTCTGCATCAGATGCTGTCGCTTCTTCCATGACGTTAGGTGTATAAAACATGCAGCTGACGCCATTACATCAATCTTTTGTGCCGTGCGTTGCCCGAAGCAGAAGCAGTTCACAAGTGCCAGTCAGCCGACTCCTGAAATTTTCAGACCTGAAGTCTTCAAAAAGATAAGTACCCAGTTGGGGATCCTTTTTTCTTGTTCTAACTGATGTCAGAAAAAAATTAACAATTGTCTTACCTGTGGAAAGCACATACCTCATAGAGATTTTCATTCTTACTGCGTCACCTGTCTAGGCCCAGACCATGATGTTCCTTGCTGTCGGTTTTGTACCTTGTTCAACGACTGAACTATTCATAGTTGGGCTATTTTTGTAGCTAAATACTTTCGTTCTTGATCTCCGTACTTCGAAATGACTTTAGTCCATCTGTCTACCGATCTTCCAAAAAAATTAAGGATAAAGACAGACAGACCGCATAGATCCAAAACTGCCGACTATGTTTTCGTTAAACTAGTCGCCAGTCTGCCGGTACTCAGTGAGGTGCTTTCACAGCCCCTAATACCCACTACTACAGATTTGCAGGCCTCTACCAAGACCCATTTTCCAACACAACCCAAATGACACATAGCCCACAAACTCAGTGTGCAACTCAACCACAGCCCATAAGGCATAACAATGTACCCAACACTCTAGTCATAGGTGACTCTATAGTCCGGCACATTGATGTTCCACTCACCAGGCTAAACAAGGAGAAAGTTACTGTCTGCTGCATGTTAGGTGCCAGGATCCACCACATAACATATGCACTCAGGTCACTGCACAAGTACAAATATGACTCTGTTATTGTCCATGTTGGTGTGAATGACCTGAGACGTACCTCCCTGGACTACATGAAAAGAGACATGGAGGAGCTGTCCGATCTTGTAACCCAGGCAGGTATGACCCTAGCCCTGAGTAGCATCTTGCCATCACCCAGAATGATACCACAGTACAAGGACAAAATGATTGACTTCAACAATTGGCTAAGCTTCTGGTGTTATTCTAAGGGGATCCAGTATCTGTCTGCCTGGGATGACATGATCGACAAACCATGATGCTTTGTCAGAGATGGCCTGCACCTGTCTCCCATGAGATTCGGATAATGGCTAAGGCTCTTGCCACCTATAGTGCCTTTTTTAGGCAAGATTCAAATGACAAATTCACTACCGTAACAGGTGCAAGCAAGCAAAATCTGAGGGTAATGCTACTTAATGCTAGAAGTCTAAACCTCAAAATGCACTCACTTGAGGCACTCCTTAAAATGGAGAACATTGACATCTGTGTAGTGACAGGGACCTGGTTCAAGGCTCCAGAGAGCACATCTGCATTATCAGGCTGTAATTCATACCACACCTTTCGGCCACCTAACCTGGACCAAGCACTAACGGCGGATGCGTGTCCATATTCATTAATGATATCCACACCTCCAGGCTAGTTGTTCAGCATAATGCATCCGAGATTATCCAAGTGCAACTAACTCTGGGCAGGATCACAATCCAAATTGTAGCTTGCTACAGATCCCCCACCATGCCCCAGGATTCCCACTCCTCATTTCTTGATACACTGGAAAATAATAGGGTACAACCTAACATACTAATAATGGGCGATTTCAACTACCCCACCATTAACTGGGAAAACTACTCATGTACCAACTCTTGTGCTCAACATTTTCTGAAATTCATAAATTCCAATGCCTTGGATCAACTTATCCACACCCCCACCAGGGGCAGCAATATCCTAGACCTGGCAGATAGGTTCAGTGCTAACTTTACCCCTTTCTCATCCCCTAAAGAGCCCATCTCTATACCGGAAGAATGCAAAGTTCCTGTAATCATGGCTGCACAGGTAAAAAAAACACTCTCCAAAGCCAAGAACACAGCATCCGTGTGACCTGACAACATCCCAGGCTGCGTTCTACATGAAGTACAGAATGAACTGGCACCCAACCCAAGTACCATGTTCAATCATAGCCTCACCTCAGGCTTTTTGCCCACTGAATGGGGCACAACAATGGTTATCCCACCCACAAAGGAAGAGCCACCACGGACCTCGGAAACGTCCGCCCCATTAGCCTGACCAGCTTGGTCTGCAAGGCTATGGAACGTATCATCATGGAACTTATAAACAATGACACTGGTAATCTCCAAACTCTGGGCCCTACCCAGTTCGGGTTTGTAAAAGGCAGATCATGTCTCCTAAACCTGATAGACTTCTTTGAAGCGGTCACCAAAGCAGTAGATGAGGGTAAGGTGGTTCACACAGCCTATCTAGATCTCACCAAGGCTTTTGACACCATCCCCCACTCTGGAATTATAGATAAACTCACTAAACTAGGTATAAATCCCTATGTCACAAGATGGGTTGCCAACTGACTCACTGACAGAACCCACACTGTGAAAGTAGCAGACTCTAAATCCAACTTCAGACCAGTGACAAGTGGAGTACCACAGGGTTCAGTCCTAGGTCCTCTTCTGTTTGGTATCTACTTCTCTGAAGTACAGGCTAACACAGAAGGTCTTTGGCTAACAAAAGTTCGCAGTTGACTGCAGACTAGGAGCCATAATCAAAATTCCTAACGATGTGGACATCCTACGAAAGGGCCTCACTGAGACAGATGCCTGGTGTCAAAGCCATGGCCTCATGCTCAATGCCAAAAAGTGCATTGTCATCCCTTTTGGTAAAAACTCTGTACCCATGAACTACCATATAGGCTGTAGTCTACTTAACACCAAAAGTGTGATAAGAGACCTTGGGACACAGGTGGACAGTAGTCTCTCCTTTGATAATCACTTCACCACAGTCATCAGGAAATCCTTCTATGTGGCACACCCCATCACAAAAGGTTTCTCATCCAGGAAAAAGAGGTCATTGTTCCCCTCTACTCATCACTCATTAGACCCATTATAGAGTACAATGCCCCTTTTGGAATGTACCTCACAAGACATTTACAACAACTGGAAAGGCCACAGAAATACCTCACAAAGAGGATTACCGGCTTCATACAGATGCCCTACACAGACTGTCTCAAAAAATCCAGCTTTACTCTGTCGCATATCACCTAATCAGAGGCGATCTCTGTCTAACATACAAAGCTATATCAAACCTATAGTTGTTGGACATGCTCCACTTAAAGAAATTCCACTCCCTCCGAGCTACACGCTCTAGGGACTTAAACCTTGTCACCACAATAAACAGGACATGCTGGAGGGATAGATTCCTGTCCCAGAGACTTCCCATACTCTGGAACAAACTACCTATTTCAAACAAAGCTCCTCGTTAGCACTCTTCAAGAAAAATCTTGATGATTGGATGGGAGATAGTAAATTCACCCCAGGAATCACTTCTGTCGCTCTGCTTGACAGGGGCACAGAAAATAATTTTCATGGGTGGCAAAAGCCAGGGTACCATTTGGCTAGGCTTATATAGGCCCTAGGATCAATAGCCTAGCACCTAACTATGAACCTATGAAATAGGGCGGCATTTGGCTGTGCAGTACTCCAAAATATCCTTCCTTGAGGACCACCCTGGAGTTTCTCAAGTTGGGGACTATACCCCATCAGACAAAAAGACAACATCAAATGCACTGTTGTGTTGAGTACATAACTTTTTTTTATCTGTGTTGTCTGTTTTCATGTTTCCACACCCTCCCACTTAAATTCCCTGGTCTCCTAGTTCAACCTGAGGTGATGTCATATTGCTTGCCTTTTGATGAGCTCCAGTCCTTTATTCCTCCTCTCCCTGCAGACTGACTGGGATTTTATAGGTAATTATAATGTATTATTACCCACTATTGTGCAATAGACAGGAATATAGACTGAAGAGAGGGCAAACTCAAGCTGAGGTAGTTCAAGCTAAACAGAGGGATTGTAGGTAAAGGGAGGAGCTTGAGCTACGGAGCCAGATGTTCTTCGTGTTTCACTGTTGCAGTCATCTCATTTGGGTTATCTGCCTGCAGGTAACCCTCAGCCGGTCTGAATACCAGAGTCTTCGGATTTCTGCATCAGATGCTGTCGCTTCTTCCATGACGTTAGGTGTATAAAACATGCAGCTGACGCCATTACATCAATCTTTTGTGCCGTCGTTGCTCAAGCAGAAGCAGTTCACAAGTGCCAGTCAGCCGACTCCTGAAATTTTCAGACCTGAAGTCTTCAAAAAGATAAGTACCCAGTTGGGGATCCTTTTTTCTTGTTCTAACTGATGTCAGAAAAAAATTAACAATTGTCTTACCTGTGGAAAGCACATACCTCATAGAGATTTTCATTCTTACTGCGTCACCTGTCTAGGCCCAGACCATGATGTTCCTTGCTGTCGGTTTTGTACCTTGTTCAACGACTGAACTATTCATAGTTGGGCTATTTTTGTAGCTAAATACTTTCGTTCTTGATCTCCGTACTCCGAAATGACTTTAGTCCATCTGTCTACCGATCTTCCAAAAAAATTAAGGATAAAGACAGACAGACCGCATAGATCCAAAACTGCCGACGATGTTTTCGTTAAACTAGTCGCCAGTCTGCCGGTACTCAGTGAGGTGCTTTCACAGCCCCTAATACCCACTACTACAGATTTGCAGGCCTCTACCAAGACCCATCCGCAGGCCGGTATGTTGCAAGATGCTTCTTCGACTATGGAACCTGCGGATGTCTGTACCTTGGATGGGTCCGGAGCCGCTGTGCGGGCACCAGCTTCTGAGGGTGTATTCAGGCCTACTGACTTTCATATTAAACTGACGACTTTGTTTCAAGCACGAAGTACAGAATTCATCAGGCCTAAAGTTCACACTACACCTAGAAAACCGACGACCAAACCGCATACTCAGGCCCATATGCCTCAAAAACAAATGATTAGAAAGACTGAAGACCTTATTACCTTAATTAAGGGAAGCCAACCTTCCCCCTCTAAGAGACCTAGGACTGATTTTCTTTCTGGCTCTTCTGATCAGGAATCTGATATCTCTGATCCTTCTGACTACCAGGATTTACCCTTGTCTACTTATGAGGATTCTGATTTAGAGGATTCCATTCCCTCTGTTTCCCCTCCAGAAGATTTTTCTTTTGATGAAACCTTGCATACCCTTAGGGAGCATTTCTACTGGGAAAGCCAGGACTACTCTGAGTCCAAAGAGAGACTTGGGGAATTTTTACTCCTGACTCAACACAGGCCTCTAGCTATCCATCCTGTTCTGGGGATTGTAGACTATGTTTTCTTGGAATCCAGCCTTACCCCAGACACTTTGTCTCCAGCTCCCAGGAAACCTGATAGGTACTACAGAGTACCTGACTCTTACAAATTCCTTTTGAAAAATCCCACTGTGGATCCAGAGACCATTTCCCAAGGACCAAAAGGCATTAAGGCTACTACTGCCAAAAATCCTACCTATTCTGATAGGGACTCAAGAGCTTTCGACAGATGGGGTAAGAAGGTATACACTTCTGCAACTTTGGCCATCAGGGCTTTAAATTGCCAGTTTCATATGTTAAAGTATCAACAGCATATTATAGGACTATTAAAACAGAAAATGATGTTGATTCCTGACTGTGCTGAACACAGAGAGTTGAAAGAGTTGATGCATTCTGCTGAACAGGTTGGTAAACATACTTTGTGATGTGGTTTTGATGCTTTGGAAGCATCTTGCAGGGCTGTTGTCACTGGGTCTGTAGTTAGAAGGCATGCTTGGCTTAAGGAACAAAACTTGCCCGATCATGTTAAAGCTAAATGACTGGATGCACCCTTAAACCAAGGCTGCCTTTTTGGCAACAAAGCAGAAGTTCTCAGAAGGATGGAGGAAAAAGCTAAATCTATGAAAACTGTTAAAGATTTCTTAAAAGTACAGCCTCCTAGATTCAGTAGGCATTGGCCTTCAAAGAACTGGTCTTTTCTAGTCCCTTCCAGGCCTTCTCAGTCCAAACCTAGGAACAGCAGACCACCAAGACTTCAGTCTCAGGCTATGCACAGATCTAAGCAGTGGGGGGCTCCCACTTCCAAAGCAGGGAGTAGTAAGCCACCCCCCTTTGGAAAAATGGCACAATGACTTATCCTTAACTCTTCCAAATCCTGCTCAACTACTGGCTCCCTTAGGAGGAAAGCTCCCCTGCATGCAAAAAAACTGGGAACTCATTACCCAGGACAAATGGGTTTTAAACATAGTTTCCCCTAGGATACAGATTCCACTTCCACTCATTACCAACCCCAAGTGAATGGCCTGACCTCCCCCCAAATCAGTGGGTGGAGGCCCAAAAACAAGTGCTCTCTCTCTCAGTATCACGGCTATTCAACCTGTCCCAGCAGAACAAAAGGGACAGGCAGGGCCGGTGTAAGCATTTTGGGGGCCCCCAGCAAATGTCAAGTTGGGGGCCCCCTGGGCGCTTTCAGTCTAAGTATCACCCTGTCACTGCCACCACTTCTATCCATCTTTTTAGTTCATGCTGCAGGCTTTTAGGAGTAGTACACACAGAATGACCTGTAGCTACATTGATCTTATTACAACAGGCATACATACCACACTGTGTTGACCCATCTCACAAAGGGACATTTTACAGTTACTGGCATTTATGTGTAACAAGGATACATTACAACAACTCTATGTACAGGGGAGAACTAATGTGCAATGGAACCCTAGGCATTGCTTACTTTTTCAGCCCCCGCCAAAAAAAAAAAAAAAAAAACGCATCCTCCAGAGTTTCCTCTCTGATGTTCTTCATCTCACATTGCTGCAGTCATAACCTGTGGGTAGTCCGCTGTCCTCGGTCGGCCCGAATACCAAAGTATTAGGCTGGCGTCGGTCATGGGCGCTCAGATCTGACGTCAGTGCGTCCTGGTATTAAAGCGCATGACCGACGTCATATCCTCAGTCTTTTTTGCCGCATAGTCCGAAGCAGAAGCAGCGTTTGCAAGTGCCGTTCGGCGTTCTGAAATTTTCGTATTTTGAGTTTCAGACCGAAACCAAGTTGGGCTAAGTACCCCGTTGGGGAATATTTTTGTTTTTTCTTGCCTCAGTTAATTCCGGATGTCAGAAAAAGTGAATAATTGTATTTCTTGTGGGAAACAGATACCGCATAGGGATTACCATTCTCTCTGTATTCCTTGTTTGGGGCCTGAGCACGACGTAGTCGGGTGTCGCTTTTGTGCTAGGTTTAATAAGCGCACCATTAAACGTAGGTTAGATTGCGCTAGGCTTGTCTTTGGTAAGCGGTGTAATTACAATATGCCGTTAGATCCTCCGACGCCCGCTACTGCTAAGAAGCGCAAGGAAAAATCGTTAAGGTCCAAGCAGGATGAGTCATCCGTTCCGGACGCCGGTTCTTTAGAAACTACGCTGGAATCTGTAGATCCAGCCGAGGTTTCAGCTGAGTCTCAGGGGGAGACGTTAATTTTGCAAGATGTGGCCTCTCAGGAGTCTGGTCAGGCTGAGGGGGCCTCTCAGGTTGCTGTACTTCCTTCTTTGCCTAAGGTGGTTAGGCCTTCTCCTTCAGTCTCTAAGGTACCTTCTAAGGGCAGGCCTGGATGTTCTTCGTCTTCCATTGCTGCAGTCCTTACTGTGGGTATGGTCGGCCCGTGCGGCCCGAATGCAGAGTATAAGGCTGGCGTCGGCGCATTAGACTGACGCCAGTGGCGCCATATTCTCAGTCTTTTGCCGTGATCCGATGCAGAAGCAGTTTTGCGAGTGCAGGTTGGCGTTTGAAATATTTCCGAAACCGGAGTTTCAGACCGAATCAGAGTTGGCAGAACATTTTGGTTTTTCTTGCCTCAGTATTTAACCGGATGTCAGAAAAGTGAATAACTGTATTTCTTGTGGGAAATACCTCATAGGGATTACCATACATTATGTATACCTTGTTTAGGGCCTGAGCACACGTTGTTGGTTGCCGCTCTTGTGCTAAGTTTAACAAACGCACTATTAAGAGGAGGTTAGACTGTGCCAGATTAGTGTTTGGGGCGTTGCAATTATAAAATGCCGCCGGATGCTCCGACGCCCGCCCATCCAAGAAGCGCCAAGGACAAAACAGCGAAGCCTAGGGTTGATGAACCCGGCAGTCCCGGACGTCAGTTCTTTAGATGGCTCAGTAGAGCCAGAGGTTTTGCCAGGAGTTTCTATAGAGTCTCAGGCAGAAACTTTACTGTTACAGGATGTACCTCTCAGGAGGCAGGCCAGGCTGAGGGGGCTCAGGTAACTATTCTTCCCTCTCTTCCCAAAGTGGTTAGAGCCTCTCCTTCTGTTGCCAAAACTTCTTTTAGAGGTAGGCCAACTTCAGCTTCAGTAGGGGCTTCTCTAGCCTTCGGGTTCTGTACCTAAGAAACATATGCTTAAAATGGCAGAAGATTTGATTACTATGATTAGAGGTTCTATGGGCCCTCCTGATAAGAGGCCTAGAGTGGAACCAGAGTTTGACAGTTTTGAACAGGGTTCAGGGGCTTCTGAATCTTCTGCGGAAGATTTGCAGGAGTATCCTCATTATTCTGATTCTGATGTGGATGATGCCACTCCTTCGGCTTCTCCTCCTGAGGATTTTTCATTTTCAGAGACTCTGCATTCCATGAGGGAGCACTTTAAATGGGAAGGCCAGGATTACTCTGATTCCAGGAAGAGGCTTAGGAATTCTTGTTTTACCCCAGCATAGGCCCTTAGCTATACCTCCTGTGTTGAATGTGGTGGAAGATGTTTTGCAGAGGCTTCCTGAACCCTGATTCTTTGCCTCCTGCTCCTGTTAAACCTGATAGGTACTATAGGGTGCCAAGCTCATAAGTATTTGTTTAAGAGTCCGGACCCAGAAACTGTTTCTCAGGGGCCTAAAGGTGTTAAGGCCTCTGTGGTTAAAATCCTGTTCCCACTGACAAAGAGGCAAGGCGTTAGATAGGTGGGGTAAGAAAGTGTATACTTCTTCCACTCTAGCCATGAGGCGTTGAATTGTCAGTTTCACATGCTGAAATATCAAAATTATCTCCTTTCACAATTGAAATCTAAGGTGGATGCTTTGGAAGGTATTGATTGTAAAGACTTGCTGGATTTAGTTTATGTGTCTGAACAAGTGGGCAAGCATTCTTTGCAATGTGGTTTTGATGCTGTGCAGGCCTCCTCGAGGGTGGCTGCCACTAGTTCTGTTCTTCGCAGGCATGCCTGGTTGAGGGATCAAAATTTGGCTGAGCATGTTAAGACAAGGATTTTGGATGCTCCTTTACAGTCTGATGTGTTGTTTGGTTCACCTGTGGAAGCAGTTTTAAAGAAAATGGAGGACAAAGCTAAGTCTATGCAAACTGTTAAAGATTTTGTTTAGTAGAAATTGGCCTGCTAAGGGGTGGACATATCCTGCTTATGATTCCCAGTCTAGGGTAGGTCTAGGCGTGGTAGGGGCAGGGCTCAAGGTTCTTTAGGCCTAGAACAGGGAGTTCACCTGCTCAGACTTCTGGTGAGGGCAGGGGTCAGTCGTAAACAGACCCAATGACCTGCCTTTCAACTGCCAGTAGATTGCTCCTTTGGAAGGACGACCGTCTCTTTTCAAAGGAAATTGGGATTTACTTACTCAAGACAGATGGATGTTGGACATCATTCTACCAGTCCCTGGGTCAGAAAGGGCTATTTTATTCTCGCATGTTCCTAGTACCAGAGAAGGGAACACGCGGAGACTGCTTTTGGATTTATCTCTCCTCAACACTTATCTGGACATTCCCAAGTTCAAGATGTTGACGTTACAACAGCTTTTACCCCTGCTGGGCAAAGATCACTGGATGGTAACTTTAGATCTCAAGGAAGCTTACCTTCATGTGCATATCAGGCTAAGTTACAGGAAGTATCTGCGGTTTCAAGCTGGAAATTCTCATTATCAGTTCTCTGCATTGCAGAGTATTCAAGGTTCTGGCTCCAGTGATAGCTGCTACAGGACTTCAAATCTATCCTTATTCTGCCTGATTCTGGCTCAAGAAAAGGAAGACCTTCTACAGCATCTGGAATATCTTATAACAGTGCTAAGATGCCTAGGGTATTCTGTGAACGAAATAAAGTCCAGTCTAGTACCCTCTCAAGACATGTGCTTTCTGGGTGTGAGACTGAATACAGCAGCCCAGATGGCCTTTTTAACCCCGGACAAACAAAAGAGTCTGTCACTTTACTTCCATCATCTATCTCATCAGTCCGTGCTGACTGCAGAGACAGTCCTTCAAGCATTAGGGTTCATGGCATCTTGTATTCTGGTGCTTCCCAATGCCAAACTGCATATGAGGAAGTTACCATGGTATCTCAAAAATGTATGGACACAGCACTGCCAGGATTTAGACACTGTCATTCAAATAATACCTTGCCTTCAAAGAGTATTTTTGTGGTGGGCTCAGGAATGTCACCTAAACATCAGATTTACCGACAGATGCCTCAGACATTGCTTGGGAGCTCATCTAAATGTAAAGTGGATACAAGACAAGTGGCCTGCCAGACTACAGCATCTACATATCAACATAAAGGAGATGTTAGCAGTCAGTCGCATTGCTGGCTTTCAAGGAGTTACTTCTTCCAGGGCAGGTGTTGATTCTAACAGACAACACAACTGTCATGTGGTACTTCAACAAACAAGGGGGAACACATTCTTATCCTCTATGCAGGCATGCAATGATTTTAGCTTGCACCTAACTCTTCAGGCAAGGTTTCTGCCAGGAGCACAGAACCTTAGCAGATGTGTTAAGCAGACAAATCATGGATCCCCACAAGTGGAAACTGGATCTTCATGTATTTCAGAAATTGACAGTGTCATGGGGAACTCCAGACATAGATCTGTTCGCTTCTCCACTAAACCACCAGCTGCCACAGTTTTGCACAAAGGGGTTTCATCACACAGCTTGGAAAGTGGATGCTCTGTCTTTCAGTTGGACAAACCTTCATCTGTATGCCTTTCCACCTCTGCCTCTTCTTCCAAAGGTACTGTTAAAGGTCAGACAGGACAGGCCAAGGATGATTTTGATAGCTCCAGATTGGCCTCGGCAACACTGGTACCCTCTACTACGGAGTCTGGTAAAGAAGCCTCCATGGCCTTAACCTTTGATTCCACATCTGTTATCCCAGCAGGACGGTCATCTGCTCAATGTCAAGCTTCCTCTCTTCATCTGACAGCCTGGCTTATTCTGTGTTGAAACACAGCAGGTCTCAACTTCCTCAACAAGTTTTAAATGTGATTATGGAAGCTAAAAATGGAAGAGATTTGTATTTTGGAGTAAAGCAAAGAATTTGGAGATTTCTGAGCCTAATTTGAGTATGGCTCTTCAATATCTTACTGAGTTACTGGACAAGGGTCTGTCCTTCTCTTCCATCAAGATTCATGCTGCAGCAATCTCAGCTCACTATGATTGTGACCCACCATTGTTTTCGCATCCTTTGTTCAAGCAGTTTCTTAGAGGGCTAAGAATATAAGACCCCCACGTAGAGCTCCTACTCCTGCTTGGGATCTCAATTTTGTGTTGGAAAACTTACTCTACAACCTTTTGAGCCTGCGGCTACTGCTGAATTGAAATATTTGTCATGGAAGACTGCTTTTTGTTGGCTATTACTTCTGCAAGAAGGGTGTCTGAGTTGCAGGCCCTTATGGCAGTCGAGCCCTTTTGATTTTCCATAAGGATAGGCACTAATCCTTCCTTTATGCCTAAGGTGGTTTCTAGTGTGGCTTTAAACCAAACTATTCATTTAAAAGATTTTGCATACTTTAGATGTACACAGCGTTATTACTTAAGCAGGACTAAGGATTTTAGGCAGTCTCAGCAGTTGTTTGTTTCTTTTGCTTTGAGTTCGCAGGGCAAGCCTGTGTCAAAACAAACTATTTCTAGGTGGATTGGCTTTTGCATTGCATTTTGTTATTCCCATCATGGCAAGGAGGTTCCAGCTGGGATTAGGCCTCATTCCACTAGGGCTACTGCCACTTCAACAGCATTTCGGGGTGGCAACTAAGGATATTTTGGAAGCAGCTACTTGGAGTTCAGTGCATACTTTCTCTAAGCATTATCACCTTCCTATCTACTCTAAGTCTAGGGCTGGTTTTGCCACAGCTGTTTTGCAAGGCATGTTGTCAGCTCCTGCTTCTTTATGATTTGCCAGCCTCCCTTACCTCTGCTTTGGGATTCTACCCAATAGTAAGGACTGCAGCAATGGCAGGCGACGAACATAGTACAGTTTTGTACCTACCATAAATGTAGATGTTCGAGGATTCCATTGCTCCCTCCTTCCCCTCTGTGTTTAGGGGTGGTTGTGTAGGTGATTTACCTGCTTATATTTTTGTATATATTGTTCATGTTTTGGTGCAGGTATTTTGGGCCTTGTCTTTTTAGGGTCTTCTGACATCTGGGGCAAGAAAAGACTGAGGATATGGCGTCATGCGGTACCCTGACGTACTGACGTCAGTCTAATTATTCGGGCCGACTGGATGCGGACTATACCCAATAGTAAGGACTGCAGCAATGGAATCCTCGAACATCTACATTTATGGTAGGTACAAAACTGTACTTTTGCCTTCCTCAGGCGTCAGTCCTAGTTCTGCAGGCTCTGTGCCTAAAAAACACATGCTTAAAATGGCAGAAGATTTAATTTCCTTAATCAGGGGTTCTATGCCCCCTCCAGATAAGAGGCCTAGGGTGGAGCCAGAGGTGGAAATTTTGGAACAGGCTTCAGATTACTCAGAGTCTTCGGCTGAAGACACTCAGGATTTTCCTCCTTATTCAGATTCGGACGCAGAGGATTCCAGTCCTTCTGCTTCTCCTCCAGAGGATTTTTCCTTCTCAGAAACCTTGCATTCTATGAGGGAGCATTTTAAATGGGAAGGTCAGGATTTCTCGGATTCGAAAGAGGCTTAGGGAATTTTTGTTTTTACCACAACATCGGCCCTTAGCTATACCTCCTGTTTTGGATGTTGTTCAGGATGTTTTCTCTGAGGCTTCCCTTAATCCAGACTCTTTGCCTCCTGCGCCAGTTAAACCAGATAGGTATTACAGAGTGCCTGAGGCTCATAAATATCTGTATAAGAGCCCAAGGGCTGACCCAGAAACTATTAGTCAGGGACCTAAGGGTGTCAGGGCTTCTGTTGTAAAGAACCCAGTTCCTATGGATAAAGATTCTAGAGCTTTGGATAGGTGGGGTAAAAAAGTGTACACCTCTTCCACTCTAGCAATGAGGGCTTTGAATTGCCAGTTTCATATGTTAAAGTACCAGAATTTTCTCCTTACTCAATTAAAATCTAAGGTAGATGCTTTGGCGTAGGGAATTACAAGAGTTGGTTCATGCCTCTGATCAGGTGGGTAAGCATTCTTTGCAGTGTGGTTTCGATGCTTTACAGGCTTCTTCCAGGGTGGCTGCCACGGGATCAGTTATTCGCAGGCACGCCTGGCTTAAGGATCAGAATTTGTCAGAGCATGTTAAAGCTAGAATTTTGGATGCTCCTTTACAGTCTGAAGTTTTGTTTGGTCCTCCTGTGGAGTCTGTCTTAAAGAAAATGGAAGACAAGGCTAAATCTATGCAGACTGTTAAAGATTTTTTGCAGGTGCAGCCCCCTAAGTTTAGCAGAAATTGGCCTACTAAGGGATGGGCTTACCCTTCTTCTGATTTACAGTCTAGGGGCAGATCTAGACGTGGTAGGGGCAGAGCTCAGGGTTCTTTCAGGCCTAGAACGTGGAGTTCCCCTGCACAATCTACAAGTGAGGGCAGGGGCTAGTCCTTTCGTAAACAGGCCCAATGACCTGCATCTTCAGCTGCCAGATCCCTCCTGTCTGGCAGCTCCTTTGGGAGGAAAGTTAGCACTTTTCAAGCAAAACTGGCTTTTAGTCACCCAGGACAAATGGGTATTGGACATTATAAACCGAGGCTACAAGTTTTATTTCCACACATTGCCTCCTTTCAAAGGCATGCCAGACGTTCCTCCTCAGCAAAGAGTAGAGGCTCACAAACAGATTTCTTTACTTCTTCAAATGGGGGCTATACAGCAGGTCCCTATGTCAGAAGTGGGCCTAGGATTTTATTCTCGCCTGTTTCTTGTACCAAAGAAAGGAAACACTTGGAGACCAATTTTGGATTAATCTATCCTCAACACATACCTGGACATTCCAAAATTCAAAATTTTGACGTTGCAACAACTTCTGCCTCTGTTGGGCAAAGATCACTGGATGGTAACTCTGGATCTCAAAGAGGCTTATCTTCATGTTCCTATCAGACCCAGTTGCAGGAGATTCCTGCGTTTTCGGGCTGGGACTTTACATTATCAGTTCTCTGCATTGCCCTTTGGCTTATCTACTGCGCCCAGGGTGTTCACAAAGGTTCTGGCTCCGGTGATAGCCTTCTTAAGGTTAAGAGGAATACAAATTTATCCTTATTTGGACGATTGCCTGATTCTTGCTCAGGACGAAAACAAGCTTCTTCACCATCTACAGTATGTTATGGCAGTGTTAAGGTGCCTAGGGTGTTCTGTGAACGAAACAAAGTCCAGTCTAGTACCCTCTCAGGAAATGTGCTTTCTGGGTGTGAGACTGAATACAGCTTCCCAGATGGCTTTTTTTGACCCCGGACAAGCAAAGGAACCTTACACTTTACTTCCAGCAATTGTCTCTACGGTCCAGGCTGACTGCAAGGACAGTCCTTCAAGCCTTGGGGTTCATGGCATCTTGTATTCTGGTGCTTCCCAATGCCAAACTGCATATGAGGAAGCTACAATGGTATCTCAAAAATGTATGGACACAACACTGCCACGATCTGGACACTGTCATTCAAATAATACCTTGCATTCAAAAGGAATTTTTGTGGTGGGCTCAGGAATGTCACCTAAACAAGGGACTCTCTGTGACCCGACCAGAGGTGAGTCAGATCTTAACGACAGATGCCTCGGACAAGGCTTGGGGAGCACACCTCAATGGAAAGTGGGTTCAAGACACGTGGCCTGACAGACTTCAACATTTACATATCAACTTGAAGGAGATGTTAGCAGTCCAATTTGCATTGATGGCTTTCAAGGATTTACTTCACCCGGGACAAGTGTTGATTCAAACAGACAACACAACTGTCATGTGGTACATCAACAAGCAAGGGGAACCCATTCTGCCCTCTTTGCAGACAAGCTATGATTCTGTGGGAGACTGCTGTCAGTATGCACCTCACTCTTCAGGCAAGGTTTCTGCCAGGAGCACAGAACTCCTTAGCAGATGTTTTGAGCAGACAGATGGTGGATCCCCACGAGTGGAAGTTGGATCCTCATGTATTTCGACAGTTGACAGTGATATGGGGGACTCCAGACATAGATCTGTTCGCTTCTCCACTAAATTTCCAGTTGCCAAAGTTTTGCACGAAGATGTTTCATCCCACAGCTTGGAAAGTGGATGCTCTGTCATTCAGTTGGAGCAATCTTCACGTCTATGCCTTTCCTCCTCTGCCTCTCCTTCCCAAGGTGCTCTTGAAGGTCAGACAAGACAAGCCCTCCATGATTCTAATAGCTCCAGATTGGCCTCGACAGCACTGGTACCCTCTGCTGAGGAGTTTAGTACGGGAGCCTCCTTGGCCTTTGCCTTCAATTCCACACCTTTTGTCTCAGGCGGGCAATCATTTCCTCAGTATCAGGATTCAGTCCCTGCATCTAACAGCCTGGCATATTATGTTCTAGAACCTGGAGGGTCAAAGCTTCCTCAACAAGTTTTGAATGTTATTTTGGAGGCCAGCAGGCCTAGTACAAGGAAAGTTTATGCTGATAAATGGAGGAGATTTTTTATTTGGAGCACAGCAAAGAGCTTTGATGTTTCCAGGCCTAATTTGAGTGTTTCTCTTCAATATCTTACAGAATTATTAGACAAAGGTTTGTCTTTCTCCTCTGTAAAAGTTCATGCTGCAGCCATTTCTGCTCACTATGACTGTGACCCACCATTATTCTCTCATCCTTTGTTTAAACAATTCCTTAGAGGGGCAAAGAACATAAGACCCCCACGTAGAGCTCCTACTCCTTCCTGGGATCTCAATTTTGTGTTGGAAAAACTTACTTTACCTCCTTTTGAACCTGCAGCTACGTCTGAGTTAAAGTTTTTGTCTGAACCAATCTATTCATTTGCCTACCTTTTATGCTGATCCCCAAAATAAAGGGGAGAAAATGTTGCACACTTTGGATATTCACAGGCAGTTGCGTTATTATTTGAGCAGGACTAAAAGTTTCAGACAGTCTCAACAGTTATTTGTTTCTTTTGCTTTGAGCTCTCAGGGGAAACCTGTTTCTAAACAAACTATTTCTAAGTGGATTGGTCATTGTATTGCTTTTTGTTATTCTCATCATGGTAAGGAGATTCCAGCTGGAATCAGACCTCATTCCACTAGGGCTACTGCCACTTCTACTGCTTTTTTGAGGGGGGTAGCTACCAAAGATATTTTGGAAGCAGCTACTTGGAGTTCAGTGCACACTTTTTCTAAACATTACCATCTCCCTCTTTATTCCAAATCTAGGGCTGGTTTTGCCACTGCAGTCTTGCAGGGCTTATTAGCAGCTCCCAATGCTTTATGATTTTGCCAACCTCCCTTTCCTTTTGCTTTGGGATTCTACCCACAGGTTATGACTGCAGCAATGTGAGATGAAGAACATAGTACAGTTTTGTACCTACCATAAATGTAGATGTTCGAAGATCCACATTGCTGCAGTCCAATTTACCCTCCCTCCTTCCCCTCTGTAGTTTGGAGTGGTTGTTTGGTTTGGGTTGCAGATATTGTTTGTACATGGGTTTTGGAGGTTTTTTCTATTTTAGGCTGTGGCCTTTCTTTTTGGGCCTTCTGACATCTGGGGCAAGAAAAGACTGAGGATATGACGTCGGTCATGCGCTTTAATACCAGGACGCACTGACGTCAGATCTGAGTGCCCATGACCGACGCCAGCCTAATACTTTGGTATTCGGGCCGACCGAGGCCAGCGGACTACCCACAGGTTATGACTGCAGCAATGTGGATCTTCGAACATCTACATTTATGGTAGGTACAAAACTGTACTTTTCCCCCATGTTGGGCTTCCCACTTATGCAAAATACTTTTTTTTCTTCCATTTCACCTTTTTTCAGCTTTTTCAAGAAGCCATAACTTTACATATGCTCTAAAGTGCTTTTTAAGTTTATTTATTTTTTTACTCAGTGAAGGCTTGAACAGAAATGATGATTTAGGAAAGAAATTCAGTATTGCTGTTCAGCTTTAGTTTTCTTTCCGTCTTTTCAATATACTTTCTTGACCAAGACAGCACAGTAATAACCATTTAGGAAATAGCTCAATTAAGCCGGTGCCCCCAGAAGCTAGAGCATTTCCCAACCTTTTAATCCAAAAGTGGCCTAAGCAAAAATCATGAGTAAGAAGAAAGAATTTCAGTCTTATTTTTTTCTTTCAATGAAGACAAGTTGTATCCAAGGCTTAAAATTCAAAGTTGACAAAAGTAGTAGCTCAAAATAAATTAACAAGTCAATTGTTGTGAGGTTACACAGATCATGTATGGGAATACTCCCTGCCTCCCTAATCCTCCCAAAAAGAGTCACTGCCTATGCAACCCTCTAGTGTTAGATTGGGATGAAAGCAGAGATTCAAATGACCACAGTCATATATTTCAAGTGACTTCTGAAATACATATACATAGCATGCCTAATTACTGTTTGATCCTAACCCCCCAAAGGCAGCCAACTGTATATGTTCCTGATGTTTGATTGTGAAGAAAGTGAAAATAAATAATGATTGCAGTAATGTATTCTACTTTGCTGCTACCAGGCAGTACACTGCCCCTACAGGAGCTAAAGTAACTTTCTTTGTATACCTTTGAGGTCTGTTAGAAAAGTAAAGGAAATGATAACTACATAATCCCCAGCACCTTCATAACCTACGGTAAATTTCTGTACACAAACATCTGAGCAGGGATGTTTTAGAATGTTTGTGGCTGAGGACAAAGGCTATTATCAGATGTCCTTCAAGGATGCATCTGCAGTCCTTACAAATGGGTTGTCCTGTCGTCAGGCAGCCCTTCGGTCGACCGGATTCCAAAGTCTGGGTCTGGCCTCGGCTGGTGTCGCACTTCACCCGACGTCATCTCTGCTGGTCTTCGGGTATAAAGGCATCAGCCGACGCCATTTTCCTCAGTCTTTCTTGCCGCGTGGCGCCCGAAGCAGAAGCTGTTCGCAAGTGCCGGTCGGTCAGATCCAGAGATTACTACTACCGAATACTACTTCGAAGACTTCTAAAAGCTAAGTACCCCGTTGGGGACTCTTTCTTGCCTCAGCCGATGTCAGAAAAAGCGAATAACTGTTTAACTTGTGGGAAACAAATACCTCATAAAGATTTCCACTCTTACTGCTTACCTTGTTTAGGCCCAGACCACGACGTAGCAGCTTGTTTAGCCTGTGCTTCCTTCAACCGACGAACGCTTAGGCGTCGGTCGGAGTTTGCTGAACAGTTTTTCGGCTCAGATTTTGCGTACATTATGCCGTCGGATCCTCCGACTACTCAAATTGTTAAAAAACGCAAAGAAAAGGACCGACACTCGCGGTCCGCGGTTTCGGCCGAAACCACGGTTAAGCAAACCGCGAGTGACTCGGTTTCGGCCGAAACCGAGCAAACAGGTCAATCTACAGCTGAATCCATGACTACTACCGAGGCCCCTTCTACCCTAGTTGAATCGGCCTCTGAAGTTTTGCCTACTAATGTGGTTTCTCCAGAATTATCGGACACCATCCCTTTGGATGTCTCTACCCCAGCACGTGGTGCTGCTAGGCCTCCTGCAGCCATGTCTATAAAGGCCTTTGCCAGGGCTAAAGCAGCCAAAACTGCTAAGTCTGTGCCTGTTAAGCCCCCCTCTCACAGACCCAGTTCCAGTTCCCAAATGCTTACTCTGGCAGAGGATCTCATCTCTTTAATAAGGGGATCCCAATCTCACCCAGACAGGGCCTCTCAACCTCCAGAAAAGAGACCTAGAGCAGAGCCCCCTGAGCCAGTGTCCTCAGATGACTCTTCTGATGATACAGACAATACAAACCATCCAGAGGCTCCTTTTTCTACTTATGAAGATTCCGATGCTGAAGAATCTATTCCTTCTGCCTCTCCACCAGAGGAATTTTCCTTTGGGGAAACCTTACATGCCATGAGAGAGCAATTCCAATGGCAGGGACAAGATTTCTCAGATTCAAGAAAAAGGCTTAGGACCTTTTTACACTTACCGCAACATAGGCCCTTAGCTATACCTCCAGTTCTTCCTGTTGTGGATGATGCATTTAATGATGTTTGCACTGCTCCTGATACTTTACCTCCAGCCCCTGCTAAGCCCGATAGGTTCTACAGGGTACCGGACACTCATCACCACTTATACAAGGCTCCTTTTGCAGATCCTGAGACTATCTCCCAGGGACCTAAGGCAGTAGCTTCAACCTCAGCGAAAAACCCTCTCCCTTCTGAAAGGGAATCCAGGTCCTTAGAGAGATGGGGTAAAAAAGTATATACCTCTGCTACTCTCTCAGCTAGAGCTTTGAACTGTCAGTTTCATATGATCCAATACCAAGAGTTTATGCTTGATCAGTTAACTAAGAAACTGTCCTCTGATGATTCCTTAGATAAGAAATATGTTCTAGAAATGGTGAATAACATTCAGCAGGTTAGTAACCATTCTTTAAAATGTGGCTATGATGCACTGGAGGCTTCATTTAGATCAGCCATGACTGGCACAGTTATAAGAAGGCATGCATGGTTGAAAGAACAGGTCTTGCCGGATCATGTTAAAGCAAAGCTATTAGATGCTCCTATGGATAAGGTCAGTCTATTTGGTTCTCCTGCCCAACAAGTAATGAAGAAAATGGAAGAGAAGGCAAAATCTGTACAAACAGTTAAAGATTTCCTACAGGTTCAGCCCCAAGGTTTAGCAGGAACTGGCCTTCCAAAAATTGGTCCTTTCCAGACTCCTCTAAAACTCAGAGAGGCAGGAATAGGCGTTCCAGAGGCAGAAATCAATCCAGAGGAGGTGCCTACAGGGGACGCCAGTGGCAAGGCAATAACCAACAAGGCACAGATACAACCACTACCACTGCAACAGGACAATCACAGTGACTTGACCCTCACACCGCCTACCAGGGAACAAATAGCAGCACCCTTAGGCAGAAAATTAGCCTTATTTTCAAAAAACTGGCACTATATCACAAGAGACAAGTGGATTTTGCAAACTATAGACCAAGGCTACAGGTTTCACTTCCACACCTTACCAGTAAAAAGAGGAATGCCAAACCTACCACCAAATCAAAAGACAGAAGCTCTAAAACAAATAGCTCAATTAACAAAGATGAGAGCTGTGGAAAGGGTACCACCTACAGAACAGGGCAAGGGATTTTACTCCAGACTCTTCCTAGTACCAAGAAAAGAGAAAAGTTGGAGACCTATTCTCGACCTGTCCGCTTTTAAACACATTCATCATTGTTCCAAAATTCAAAATGCTGACCCTACAGCAACTTCTTCCCATGCTGGGCAAGGAGTATTGGCTGGTAACTCTAGATCTCAAGGAGGCATACCTGCACGTCCCCATACGACCAAATTGCAGAAGATACCTCAGATTTCTTGCAGGATCAGAGCATTATCAATTCTCAGCATTGCCCTTTGGCTTATCTACTGCGCCCAGAGTGTTCACAAATGCCTGGCATCAGTAATCGCTCATTGCAGGCTTCAGGGAATCCAAATTTATCCATACCTGGACGACTGCCTGATACAAGCGGACAACAAAAGCAAGCTGACACAAGACTTACAAAGAGTCATTTGCTTACTACAAGCCCTGGGATACACAGTCAATTTAAAAAGTCAAGACTGATACCATCCCAAACAAGAACATTCTTGGGTGCAGAATTGGACACAGTAAAACAGATGGCATTCCTAACTGCAGAAAAACAAGAACAACTTCCTCTTTACTTCTTGGCATTAACAAAGCAGAACAAACTAACAGCAAGGAAAGTACTGCAGGCCTTGGGCTTCATGGCATCCTGCATAATCCTGGTCCCCATGCCAGACTGCATATGAGAAAGCTACAGTGGTACCTAAAGAATTTATGGTCTCAACACAGGCACAGCTTGGAAACCGAAATACCACTAATCCCATGCCTGAAACAAGAGTTCCTATGGTGGGCTCAGGCATGCCAGTCAAACCCAGGTTTGTCCTTCCACAACATTCAAACAAGCCAAACCATCACAACAGACGCCTCAGACCTCGGTTGGGGGGCCCACATGCTGGACAAGTGCATTCAAGGCTTATGGACTCCAGATCAGCTGCACCTGCACATAAATCAAAAAGAAATGCTGGCAGTAAAACTAGCAATCCAGAATTTCAGACCATTCCTCAAAGAAGGCCAAATGATGATAAGGACAGATAACACCACAGTCATGTGGTACATCAACAAACAGGGAGGCACTCATTCATACCCCCTATGCTGAATGGCTCTGGACCTATGGAATATGGCTCTCAGCTACAACATTCAGTTACAGGCAATATTTGTACCGGGAAAAGAAAACATCCTAGCAGACATGTTAAGCAGAACTACCTCGGATGCTCACGAATGGATGCTACACCCGGACATCTTCAAGGCCATCACAAAGAAATGGGGAATGCCACAAATAGACCTATTCGCATCCCCACTCAATCACCAGCTCAAGAAATTCTGCACAAGGACATACCACCCACTTGCTTGGAAGGTGGACTCTCTATCCTTCAGTTGGAAAGGCCTGACAGCATATGCATTTCCACCCCTTCCTTTGATGCACAAGGTACTACTGAAAATCAAAGAGGAACGTCCAAGGATAATTCTGATAGCTCCAAATTGGCCAAGACAACATTGGTATCCATTGCTGAGGAGCATGTCTCGGGGAAACGTGGACACTACCCTGATTCCTTTGATGTTAACTCAGAGCGACTACAACATCCTGCATCCAAACCTGAAAACTCTGCAACTGACTGCCTGGAACATTACATAAGAGCAACTAACCCAGATTTATCCCAAAGGGTTAAAGACATTATCCTTGAGGCCCGCAGACCTTCAACAAGAAGGAACTATGCAGGAAAATGGAAAAGGTTTGTCATTTGGAGTACTGAAAGAGGGAAAGATGTGTCAAAGGTAGATATTGCCAACATCCTGGAGTATTTGGCAGAGCTTCTCCATACAGGCCTGTCCTATTCCTCCATCAAGATACATGCATCAGCTATTTCTGCAGAATACAGCTTTGATCCCCCTGTCTTCTCACATCCTCTACTCAGGCAGTTCCTGAGAGGAATTAAGAATGTAAAACCTCCTAGGAAACCACCATTACCAGCATGGGACTTGAACTTTGTGGTAGAAAAATTGACACTCCCTCCATTCGAACCAGCAGCAACAGCAGATCTTCATCACCTATCCTGGAAAACTGCTTTCCTACTGGCAATTACTTCAGCAAGAAGGGTTTCAGAACTACAGGCTTTAATGGCAGTACAACCCTTCCTAATCTTCCATCAAGATAGAGTGTCCATGAGAACTAATCCTACGTTTATGCCTAAGGTGGTATCCAGAGTGTCTCTAAACCAGGCTATCCACCTACCTACCTTCTTTCCCAATCCACAGAACAGGGGGGAAAGACTGCTGCATACCTTGGATGTACATAGACAGTTGCGCTACTACCTGGACAGAACCAAGGGCAATAGAAAAACTGACCAGCTTCTAGTAGCTTATGCAACAGGAAGGGAAGGAAAAGCAATTTCCAAACAGACAATCTCCAAGTGGATAGGAAATTGCATAAGATTCTGTTACTCCTACCATGGAAAGCAAATTCCACAGAACATAAGGCCTCATTCTACAAGGGATACAGCCACTACCACAGCTTTCTTACGAGGAGTGGCTACCAAGGACATTATTGAGGCGGCTACTTGGACCTCCGTGCATACATTTGCCAAGCATTATAACTTACCTCTATACTCTAGATCCCGAGCAGGGTTTGCCACTGCTGTTTTGCAAGGGATCCTAACTACACCATAATTCTTCTTCCTCCTCCCCTAGTTTGGCTATGGTATTCTACCCATTTGTAAGGACTGCAGATGCATCCTTGAAGGACATAGTACAGTTTTGTACCTACCATAAATGTAGATGTCCGAACAGGATAGCATCTGCAGTCAGGATTACCCACCCTCCTTCCCCTCTGTGGTACTCCTAGGGTATTTGCCCACCTAATAGCTAGCTGGGGGGGGGATCTCTTATGGTGTATTTGTTTGTATATATGTACATACATGCTTATTTTTTGTGTTTTGCCTTCTACTTTTTTGGAAACATTGGCATTTACCCAAAAATTTAGCTATCCAAGAGGGCAACTGGCATCTGGGGCAAGAAACACTGAGGAAAATGGCGTCGGCTGATGCCTTTATACCCGAAGACCAGCAGAGATGACGTCGGGTGAAGTGCGACACCAGCCGAGGCCAGACCCAGACTTTGGAATCCGGCCGACCGAACGGCTGCCTGACGACAGGACAACCCATTTGTAAGGACTGCAGATGCTATCCTGTTCGGACATCTACATTTATGGTAGGTACAAAACTGTACTTTTTATCCTAACAGGGTCATATAATAAAGAGTGCAATCAGAAAATGAAAGCATTTTTTTCTCGTCATTTGTCCTCAACCAAAAACAGCTTTTGGGGGTCCCCACAGTCAAGGATGATTAAGGGAGCCTCCTGTGTCCATTTATACAGTTTAGGGAGTGGGGGCCACCAGATTCCTAGAAGATCTAAGTGTCTGAATGCACTGTGATATATTTTATGCCTTACTTTTGAAATATAATCACTTGTTAGCTACATTTTTATTGATACCCTGAAGAATAATATGTGTGTTCTGGCATTATTACACACACACACACACACACACACACACACACCACAGCAATGCTAATTTTGTACTTATTTCAGCAAGTACATTGTACAACACTAGTACTACTACACAAGATCAGTGACTGCATTTAGCAGTCATCAAACAGCAACAGGGATAAGGCACTTTTATTTACTTCAGTGAGGAGTAAAGTAATACCTATCACTATCCCTGATTTCACAGATATTCCTGATTTTGTCTCATAATTTTGCTCTGTCACAATAAATCCAGTCATCAGAGTTTTATACTTACTGTTTAAAAATGCATGTTGATGCAAAATGTGTTATTATAGTAACTTTTTAAATGAATTAAGAGTAATATATAAAATGTGTTCCTCATTTTGAGACTTTATTATGCTATTATTTTTATCACTGAACAGAATTCTTCAGCAAATATGTTGAGAGTTACAGTATCAGTTGTTCTGCCAGTATGTATAAAAGAAAGAGAAACCATTTCTGAAGATTAGAAGCATCAGCTCTTAAACTCCACAGTTTGCAATGAGATCAGTCACCCTGGGCTGCTGATCTATGTAGTGCTTACTTATGTTCATTATAGCTTTGTCCTAACAGGGTCATATCACAGTCCTGTTCAGGTTAAAGAGTATAATTGAAACTTAATACATTTTTTCTCCTCATTTTTCTCCAACCAACAGCGTTTTTTGTGGGGCCCCCACACAGTCATTGATGATTAAGGGGCCCCCTCCAGCCACAGTTATTGCAGGTACCTAAAACTGGCTATGTTGTTAATTTTAGTGAAGAGGATGTCCACCATCAGGGCTTAACCTAGGCCGGGGCCAAGGGCGCCCGCAGGCAGGTGCAAGGGGGTGCACTTGCACCCCCCTGGATTTTCTTAGCGCTATATACGCTACACAGTTTTTTTTTTTTTTTTACGGATTTTCTTAGCGCTATATACGCTACACACTTTTTTTTTACACTTAACTTACTAGAACTGTTACTGGAGATGGCGTGGCAGGCAGTCACATGACTGACGCGAGTCTGACACATCATGATTGACAACTTGACAAGTTAACTGTACAAGCCTCAAACTCCCGTCTCCCAAGTAATCGCGTGATTTGCGTTCGCGGGTTTAGTTCGTTGTAACTTGAGGGAAGAAGAAGACTGCGGTGGACATCGGAAAATTCAAAATTTGATGATTTTATGCTCAGGACGGAGCAATTTCAAACCAAAAACAATCGTGTTTCGTGGTGAGTGGTGCGTATGGTGTTTGGTGTATTATTAGAAGAAGAGAGAAGGTAGGTGACTTTTTTTTTATACTTTTGAAGGTTAGGTGACGACGAGACTGACTGAACACTTGGCGCCAAAAGTTGGCCCAAAATGGAAAAGTGGCGTGGTGGTGGCATATAATCTGTTTTGTATCTTGCCCCTCACGCATCATGCATTTCAATAAACATAAAATACTTACAGATGGAAGAGCACACCCTGTTGGATAAAGTATTTCTATGACAAAGTAACCCTTTTTGTTGTAAATACTGCAACTTCTTCACATCAAGCACATTCTGATATGCTATTTAAGTCTTGCAACTAATTAAATCACTGATCTTTATACCCAGCTTGCATGCATTCATTTTCTGCCACCCTTTCTTTCTTGTATTATGATAGAAAAAATAATTATGGTAATAATAGTCTTTACAGATTGGAAGAGAAAAGGAAACTTATTGTTTGCTTCCGAGAAGGAGTTATGTAAAAACATATGTGAGCAAACAATGGTGGTTGTCAAAACACCCCTTCTTTGCAAAGTTCTGTTGTACTTGGATTAAAAAAGAGGTTTTATAACGAACAGCAGGTGTACCAGTAACACCCACACTCTAACTCTCCATGTCTCTGTCTATTGATGTGATAATTATTTTTAAATGAAATAATTGCAAAGTAAAATACACCTATTAATTTCCATAAAGCAGGTGCAATATTTGCTTACAAGAAAGCCTCCAGCTATGCAACCCATTACATTTTATGGACAGGACAGTTGTTTTAAGCCTTCCTTACTTTTTCGTAACTTAACTCCCTTTTGTTTGGTCCAGTAGGGATCATAAATCACTTCTCTGACAACTGCAATCATTTTATAGCTGTTTTTTTTATGGAAAAAAAATGAATGAGAAACACAAATAACAAAGAAAGAAAGAAAAAGGTAGGAAGGAAAAGAAAATAAATCAATGATATGTGTGGGCACAGGAAACAATATTATACCTTGGCGTGCATAAAGACAATAAATTCCATGAAATTAGTTGACGCTATCATACACATCAGCAGTACATCGAACTTCAATTTGAAGAAGCAGAACTCTTTTTAGAACGAGAAAGGGAGACAAGGATGTATATATTATTATTAACTAAATTACAGCATTTATGGAGTAGTTAGCACATGCATGCGCACAATATTTATGGCTTCTCTTGACGTCATGCGATGCAAGCGTTAAACTGCAGGCGCGAGAAAATTAGTGCACCTTGAAGGAAAATTGTGTAAGACCTGCAGAATGTGAAACTACTGAAAGACGGTAATGATGTACTAGAGCTTAAGGGTTTACACCCGAAGAGTAAGCACAAAGTATAGCCTTGGCACACACACACACACACACACACTCTCACACACACACACACACACACACACTTTCCCAATGCCGCGCATTTGCTGCATTGAGTAAAAAAAATTTCATAACTTGGCTTTGCCAGTCTACCAGTGAAATGATTCATCATATATAAGGTCTTAAAAGCGTTATTTAAAGTGAATAAAACTTGGATGCATGTATTATTTATAAACACCCCAACAAGTTTTTTTAACAGTTTTCTGAACTTCTTAAAAGATCTGTTTAGTATTATTCTTTTTTTTTTTTCCTAGAGACATTGCTTTCCCAATTGGTTGCAAAGACTGATGGTCGTTTACTCTTTTATGTTTCTCATAATGCTAGTCATAAGCATAGCTCTCAACCTTCCATCTCCAAAATGAGGAACACTAGCCCTCATTATGTGGACAATGGACAAAACGTGGAACACATTATGTGGCACGTACATAATTCTTTTTCACAATGTCCAAATTTTTTAGTTTTTTAATCATCATCCTGACACTCATCTGACTCTTGGCCATAGTTATTCATTCCTGTACTGGGTGATAGCAAGAAGCCCTTTGTCATAATTTGATATGACTGAGATATTAGTTTTTGGGCCTACAGTTTTCTTCCCTTAGAACTGCTCCCATGCAAAGCCGTGAATTTAGACACTGTCACACAGCTTCCTACATGCAACTCTGTGCTGTAGTAGTAAAATGATTTTATTGATTTGTTTTTGTTTTTTGTTCACAGTGTGTGGGATTCAAATGGCTTGGGCCACTAAAATACAACAAAATATAATCTCTGTTTGGGGTCTTGCTCTGTCAAAGTACCCAGCTTTAACTTTCTTTCCCTTTATTTGAAATCTGATGTGGGTAGTGGCTGGCCAGGACCAAGATGGACACTTAGTTTTTCCTCTGGCATTAAAACCTTTGTATAACTCACAGAGCAATCATACAAGAAAAAAAAAGTGTATCCCCTTTCTGAAAGCAACATGGATTAAAATGACCGGATCAATTACTTTTAAAAAAGCTTCATTAGATTTATAGATGCTCATACTATTTGAACGGCTGTCTCTGGTGGTGAGCGAGATGGAGGCCTGCTACCTCTTGGCAGCTAAGCAAAAAGGCAAGTTTAGTGCATCCAGCCATAGTATTAGTGGAGTTAAAGTTTGATGATCTTGAAAATCATGCAGAATTAATGTGTGATAGGAAGTCTTTCAGACTATATAGCAGATAAGCTGCAAGGAAGTGCATGAGTTTTTTGAGCATCTGTTCATTGAAGTCATTAGAATGCCAGACTATTTGCTCTCTGGTATTGATTGGGTGCAGTAGGGTAGGAAAGGCACTAAGAAGCAAAATATACTTTTCATTGCTCTGTAGTCTGCTAGAACAGGAGACTGGTTGGTCAGATAAAGTAGAGAGAAACTGAATATTTTCAGTTTATTTCTGCTGTACTTCTGTTCAGTCCTGCAGTGCAGTCTGATCAGAAGTATTATATGCTTTTGCTATGACATTAGACGGATAATTACTAAATTTATTGCTATATTTAAGGGCAGAAGTAAAATTAAGTTGCAGTTCTTTGCATACTACTTAGGCTGACATCTGTGTCAATGAATTCCACCCTCAATCTTTTCTCAAATTGCAAATGTGGTTCTAGGGTGCTAAAACAGTAAGCTAGAACAACTTATGGATAAAAGCAATGTATAATATATGATAACTGTGGATTTTCATACAGCTGTTTAGACCTAGCCTAGTCTTACATAAAGGTTCATGTACATTTTGTGTAGATGCAAGCAAGACAGTAACTCAAATATGTTTCTGTGGCTCATTGTTAAGACTGTGAGGGAGGGGTGATATGAGATTGGGCAAATAGGCTAGAATGGTGGTGAGGGAGGGATGATATGAGATTGAGCAAATAGGCTAGAATGCTGAAGTTTACATTTTTTTGTACCTGGATGGTGAGGGGGGGGGGGGTCACAGCTGCTAGGGAATCCAACTCTGGTATATGTTTTTGCTGTAAAACACGAAACCGTGTGATGTTTCCTGATCTGGTGGGAGATGGCCCTTTTCAGCATAGTTATTGGGATTGTGCAAGCATCTGCATTTTTTTCTTGGAATGTAGGGAGAGCACACATTCTTTTAGGCATGATAGAATTCATCACTACCTGAAAATTAAGTTTTTTTAAGGAGACAAATCTAAAGGTAAAAGAGATTATTAGGGTGTATAGACTCTGAGTATGTATGGAGACCATAAACTTGTAGAAGGAAAGAAGGGGGTATAACTCATAATTCATAAAACCTTGCATATAGAGGCTACCATAAGTGGAAGGAGATCAGTCAATGGTGTAGGTTAATTTGACAATTACAATTCACAAAAAGAAAAATTGGTCAGGCTTAAAGCAGCCCACAAAAGGGTGAATATTGCACTTATTGTGAATGATTTAGAATTATTTACTTGCAACTTGAATTTTAAATATTTTTGTAATGACAATATTACAATTTTGATTCTAAAGGGTAGTTTAAAGACAGATGTGTATGAAATTCCTCTTGCACTATATTATTGAAATTCTTTGTGAATCTGACCTAAGAGAACTATGTAGTATGAAAATCTTGCTTTTGAGTAATGCGAGGCTGACACTCAAACATGAATTTTTTTTTCCATAGAGGAGTTGTGGATGTAAAGCATATAGTACTAAGAATGGCATTCATTGATTATTGTTTAATGGCATTCATTGATTATTGTTTAATGGCATTCATTGATTAATTGTTTAATGGCATTCATTGATTAATTAATTGTTTAATGGCATTCATTGATTAATTATTTTAGTATATATGTGGGTACAGTTTCTTGTGTTATTTGCACTTCTTGAAGGCTGTGGCCGAGATGTCAGTTTTAATAAATCGTTTTTGGTGGATCTTCTTTGTTGTTGCTGCTTTCATATAGTACTAAGAATTCTGAAAAATTATTTAGTGATTTCAATTCTCAAATAATCTAAGTTGTTTGCCAGGCAACTATCAATTTTATGAGGGACAGACCAAAATATGAGGTAAACATCTGGGCATTCTGCGACAAAATGGACAGTTGAGAGGTCTGAAACCATGAATAATCAAGCGTAAAGGCTGTTATCACCCTCACTAACACTCTTCAAGAGAAACCTTGACGGGTGAAGTTTACTCCAGGGATCACTGCAGTGGCTCTGCTGGACAGTGGCACAGGGAACTAATGGCTCTGCTGGACAGAGGCACAGGAACTAATCTAAGGTGTGGCGAAAGCCGACACATTCAGGCTAGGTTTATAAATGCCCTTGGGCAAATAGCCTAGTACTTACCTATGTGTGGAATTTTGGTGGAGGAAGGGCTCAGTAATATTTAAGTGTTATGCTATTTTACTATTTTACTGAATTACTCATGTGTTCTCTTTACTGATAATGAGTCTGTGTTACACAACAGCTGCCCAAGTTAATGTAATGAATTCCTAGTCAACAGGTTATGTGCAGCAATTATCACCTTTGTCTGAGCCTGCATAAATTTGGAGTACTGAAACAAAGGTCATTATCACATTAGCATTAAGCGCAGTTGCAATATAGCAGAGTCATTATCACTGTCTGGTAAAAGTCTCAGCTGCTGTAATTGTTATTCACATAAGCAGGAGCAATTATCACTTTGATGAATGCACAATGAAGATTTTGTTTTTTCTGTGCGTCAAGCCACCCACTCATTCTTCATCAACTACTTGTCCTCCAAAACCGCTGATGTTTGTTTTCCTATGTATGTATATGCATGTGTGTGTGTGTGTGTGTGTGTGTGTGTGTGTGTGTGTGTGTGTGTGTGTGTGTGTGTGTGTGTCTATATATATATATATATATATATATATATATATATATATATATATATATATATATATATATAGTGTGTGTCTGTGCATATATGTGTATATCGATATATATGTATGTACACAATGTATTTGCACATATATACATATACACATTAATATCAGTTTGACAGTGGCCTCTCTTGTGAGATAGGGTGATGCATCTGTAGTTCATTTAGAGGATTTACATGTGCCCTTTCTGTGCCCCTTGTCTGCTACCAGCCAAGCCCTTATGCATCGAGGCCTGGAAGGTGCCTCCTCTGCGGTTTGTGCCATCTGCTCTTGTGTATAATAGTTTTTAGATACAAACCGAAGGATTCAGAAAAATTATCACCACCGGTGCTATTTGGCAATGTGGGATTCTACCTAGTAGAGCATCATGACTGCACACATCTTCATGAGTCCTCCACACACACACAGACACACACACACACACACACACACACACACACACACACACACACACACACACACACACACACACACACACATTTTAGGTTTAAATAGAGTGCGGAACTGTGTTTTTATCATTCTGATGACGTGTTTTACGAAAATTAAAACTTTTATGCTAGTTCAGTTTTAATCTTTTCTGTAGCACTGGTATATAGCGAGTGGTTAACTGTTTTGTTTATCAAATGGCGGTCACTGTTTGCATTGTAGAATTTGAAAGCAGGGTTAGCATAGCAGCATAATTGTCTTTGGTGCAGAAGGCTGTGGCTTTACTCCCACACCATGTAGATGAAGTGCTGATATTGCAGTGCCATTTTGACTGTGGATTATTTGGTGCATTTTAAGAAAGTATAGGGGGGTTCTACACTCCTGTGTGTCCTCCTTTGTATAAGATTCCTAGTAACTTGTTGGATTGTCAGTCGTTCCCTATTGCAATATTATCAGCTTACCATTTTTAATGTAACATAGACAGTTTATTCTTCAAAGGCAGCAGGCACTGAATTTGTATATGAAACATTGAAATGTAAAGTTTTCTTAGTTACAGAGCTCTTTAAGCTAGAAATATCTGGATGACTTACTTCTGAAAAGATTGTGCTTTTTAAGTAGTATTGCTGTATTAATGATGGAAGTATGAGTGGCATTTTATGGTCAACATTTTTTGAAATGGGTAGCTTTATCATTATCTCATACATTTTGTTTCATTGCTTTCTAGAAAAATGTTCATTGCTTTCTAGAAAAATGTTCATAACTACAGAATTAAAATACCATTCTAACAAATTGTGATGTATTATATAAGGAATATAATTTATCATGAGGGTGAATCAAATAATACATACATGTGTGCATGGTCCTATAAATGTGTGCAAGGAGCTTATGGTTTGAAAACAGCTCAAAGGTTAACTTAATCCTCCACTGTCAGATGCATTTTCTTTTAATGTGGGTTTTCATGCCATGTCAATGAGTGTGAGTTTCAAGGGCAGAGAAGTTTACTGCTCATGCTGAGTCTGTTTTCATTGTGAGACTATATTTAGCAAATGGCTATCAGTGCTTGTGCTATTTTATTTCAATATCTGTAATAGTTGTAGAAGTAAATAAGAAAATTGGTTCCCTGTTTCTTTATTTAAAATATCTATGATTCTTTCCATGCATTTACGTACAAGAACAGTCAAACTTATGGTCTATGGTTATCCATGTCAGTAGAAGGCCAAACCTTGTGCTAAGGATTAAGTACTGCAGTCCGCCATTCAGTAATCATGAAGCAAATTAGTTGGCTAATGTTGAACATTGATTTTAGAATGCCTGATACCTCATGTTTCATGCTATCCAAGAGGTGTATCCCAAGATATTCTCAGGGTCTATTGAGGTAGTATTCTTTGACTTGGAGAGTGCATTGAAGACTTGCTTGCTAGTGATAGCCAGAAGATTTATGGTCAAGGGTGTCTTCTTCAGATTCACAGAATGTAAGCAAGGTAGTAAGGATGTAAATTTCAAATGCTTTTCTTTTTGCTTGATTGACTCCCATGGGTACACATCTTCATTAATTGTCATAGGAAGTATGACTTAGCCCAGCTATGTTGGAAATGTAAGGTTTACCATTCCAAAAGGCTTATTGTGACTGTAGTCCATAGGAGTGATCATGCATTGCCAGGTGACCCATAATGGTGAAAGGGAGGTAGTTGTGGCTCATAGCTTGGGTGTTACGTAGGGAGAGCACAATATGTTGTACCTACAGACCACAACACTGTGGAGCATGTGATGCCTAGACCCTGACAGTCATTTAATCAGCAGCATTACTGGAGGTGTAATGAGCCGCTACAAGGGTTATGGGCTGCAAGGGGAAGAAGAGTAATCTTGGGGGGGGGTCAAACTGATCTGTCGTAGTGTAAATGGAAAGGTATTTTGTTTTTTGACTTACGGAAGATATACTTTTGGAATGAAAATGTTCATGCATCGTGTAATTACTACCGTGGTCCGTGGCATATACTTCTGTTCCAAGTTCAGCAATATAAAGGGGCGCATGGTTTGGTCAGCAGTGTTAATGTGGATGTGGCTTGTTAAGGGGGAAGCAGCAGTCTGGGAGTTGAGTACAAATTTGAAAATCCTGGCTACACCCCTGCTGTAGAGCATATCTCCATCTCTGCAGGGTCTCATCAAACACCTGTTCCCTAATCTCACTACAGATCACAATGTCATCTACAAACATCATAGTCTACAGGGACTATTTATTTGCTTTATTTGGGAAAACTGCGAAGACTGTGCATAAAGTATGTATTTCTGTCCAGATAGTACTTACTGCAGTATTAAGTTTTCCTTGCATAAATATGTACAAAAGCAAACATCAACTATTTTTATGTATTTATTTTCTGTTGTTGTCCAAGTTAGCATGAGAAACTTGTTAATCATTGGTGATGTTGAAACACATCAAACATATTTTAATCCCATATCTGACAGTTTCTTTTTTTTCTTTTGTTCAGTAACATCATTGATAGAGCTGCAATATACGAACTACAAAGGTAGCACTAGCCCATCATCGGATGCTTTAAGTTGTCTATTATTGAATAAGTAGGGTATGTGATGGCACACAGTGAGGACATTAGAAAATTTTTCAAACAGATTAGTAAGAAAGCAAGGTACGAGCAACATGAAGTAACAGAACTAGCTGGGTCTGTTGATGAATGTATAGAGAAAGGTGCTGTCTCTGCAGTGTTTGGGGAGCAGCGAGAGACCCCACAAAGTGTATGTGCAGAAACTGATATTGGTTGTTACATTCGATCAGACAGAATTGATGACTTCATGAAATTCAGGTTACTGACACAACCATACATCCCTCCAGAGAATTACAACTTCAAAGCTGATGCATCAGACAAAAAGCGAGCATTCCGATATAGTTGGCTGTCTCAGTATTCACCGTGGCTTGCGTATTCTCCTCTCTTGAAAGGCCCACTCTGCTTAACTTGTGTATTATTTCCTCAGTCAGTTCACCGTGGGTTGCAAGGCAGCTTCATCACTAGTGTGTGCACAAAATATAATGCCTTCAATGAGTCTGCAAGAAATCACATGCAGTCATCATGGCACAAAGGTTCTACTGAAGATGCTGCCAATTTTTCTTGTACGTGACAGAAGCCAGAGACAGCTGTTATTCCACAGCTAGATGCAGCAGTAGCAAAACAAATTGCAGAGAACCGAAAGAAATTGGAACCAATTTTATCTACCATTATTTACTGTGCAACCCATGACATTCCTCTTCGTGGAAAAGAAGGCTCTGGTGGAAATTTCTGTGACTTATTAGATTTTCGTATTGAAGCTGGGGACACGATATTAAAGCAGCACAGTGAAACAGCTGCAGGAAATGCCCGGTACACATCCCATAGGGTGCAAAATGAGTTGTTGGCAGAATGCGAACACGTACTTCGAAATGAGATTGTTTGTGCAGCGCGTAGGACAATTGGATTTAGTGTATTGGCAGATGAAACTGCAGGGCATTGAGCAGTTGTCATTGGGCATTCGGTTTGTTGATGGTGATTGTATTAGAGAAGAGTTTCTGGGTTTTGTTCCCATTGTTGCGAGAGATGCACAGTCTGTATCAAATGTCATTGTCAGTGAATGCATAAAGTACGGTCTAGACTTGGAAAAATTACTCGGACAAGGCTATGATGGCTGCTCCATAATGGCAAGCATCCAGAATGGTGTTCAGGCAAAGATTCGTGAAAAGTATCCAAAAGCAGCCTTTATCCACTGGCGTCTCACAGGCTAAACCTTGTAGTCAATGATCTGAATGATGTTCCTGAAATAAGTAGTGCTGTTGGTGTTATCAAGAAGATTATTAATTTTTTCGTGACAGTCCAAAGCGACGAGCATTGGTGCCAAATATACCTCTTCTGTGTGAGACACGATGGACTGAGAAATATAAATCCATTCGTGTGTTTAGTCAAAACTTTGAGAAAATATTTGACTGCCTCGCTGATCTTCAGAAGATCACTGCTGGTGAAACCCGACAAAATGCACATATATTACTCAGTGCTTGCTCTTCATGCACGTTTCTTATTTCTCTCTTCATTATTGCAAATTACTCATCAGTTCTTGAGCCCGTTGCCCAGATGTTGCAGTCTGTTCAACTTGATATAATAAAGGCTCAACAGCACATCAACAGACTCATTGAAATATTCAAGGAGCACCGTAACCATGCTGAAGAGCACTTTAGGAATGACATTCTCAGTAAGGCAAGATCAATAGCAGATAAACTTGGTATCGAGTTAGTGTTGCCAAGGATTTGCAGTCGACAAACACACCGAGCAAATACAGTAGCCGGGGATTTTGAGAGTTATTACAGAGCAGTATTTATATTCCCTATCTTGACTCATTAGTTTCTTCACTGACGTCTCGCTTTTCCAGCAGTAACACTGCTCAGTTCAACTTATTTTATCTGCATCCTAAAATGATGCAAAACCTAGAACGTGAAGAATTCGAAACGAATTGCAGTCAGTAACGAACTATATCATATCGACAATTTGGAATTAGAGATGATGAACTGGTTCGACTATTGGCATCTGAAGGTTCCAGATATAGCCAAAACAGTGGACTTTGCTGACTTGTTGCAACACTGTGATTTCTTTCCTGCTGTTAAGCAAGCAGTTCTGATTGTGTTGACCTTACCAGCCACTACCTGCACCATTGAACGATCGTTCAGCACTCTGAGACGGGTCAAGACCTGGCTAAGGTGTACAATGACTGATGATAGACTTTCAGCACTGTGCATGATTAGTGCTCATCGTGAACGTGTCATTCGTGAAAAGAAGCAGTTCATCAGTAAAGTTATTGACGCTTTTGGCACCCACAGCAGACGCTTACAATTTATATTTGCGCCACAGGAGTCATAGGCCTAAACTGACCGTGTAGTTCATTCAGTGTTTTTTTTTTCTCTTTTTAATTGCAGTTACCTACAAAATGTATGATTTCTAAGCAAATGAGTTTGATACTACAGTTCCATTGGTCTTATTTCATACTAGAAATCCACAGGCGGTGAGGTGATTTCAAGCAGCACAAGCAAAGGATACTGTCATTGGTTACTGAAAAATCTGAAAATTAAACATGGAATCACATGTACAGAGCAGCAGCAGCATAAAGACAGTAAATAAAACAGAGTCAGTGAAATATTTTTAAGGCTGTTACACCGAGAAAGGTGCTGTCTCTGCAGTGTTTGGGGAGCAGCGAGAGACCCCACAAAGTGTATGTGCAGAAACTGATATTGGTTGTTACATTCGATCAGACAGAATTGATGACTTCATGAAATTCAGGTTACTGACACAACCATACATCCCTCCAGAGAATTACAACTTCAAAGCTGATGCATCAGACAAAAGCGAGCATTCCGATATAGTTGGCTGTCTCAGTATTCACCGTGGCTTGCGTATTCTCCTCTCTTGAAAGGCCCACTCTGCTTAACTTGTGTATTATTTCCTCAGTCAGTTCACCGTGGGTTGCAAGGCAGCTTCATCACTAGTGTGTGCACAAAATATAATGCCTTCAATGAGTCTGCAAGAAATCACATGCAGTCATCATGGCACAAAGGTTCTACTGAAGATGCTGCCAATTTTTCTTGTACGCGACAGAAGCCAGAGACAGCTGTTATTCCACAGCTAGATGCAGCAGTAGCAAAACAAATTGCAGAGAACCGAAAGAAATTGGAACCAATTTTATCTACCATTATTTACTGTGCAACCCATGACATTCCTCTTCGTGGAAAAGAAGGCTCTGGTGGAAATTTCTGTGACTTATTAGATTTTCGTATTGAAGCTGGGGACACGATATTAAAGCAGCACAGTGAAACAGCTGCAGGAAATGCTCGTACACATCCCATAGGGTGCAAAATGAGTTGTTGGCAGAATGCAACACGTGCCGAAATGAGATTGTTTGTGCAGTCTGTATCAAATGTCATTGTCATTGTCAGTGAATGCATAAAGTACGGTCTAGACTTGGAAAAATTACTCGGACAAGGCTATAATGGCTGCTCCATAATGGCAAGCATCCAGAATGGTGTTCAGGCAAAGATTCGTGAAAAGTATCCAAAAGCAGCCTTTATCCACTGCACTCTTCATGCACGTTTCTTATTTCTCTCTTCATTATTGCAAATTACTCATCAAACAATAAGGTGATTTCAAGCAGCACAAGCAAAAGATATTGTCTGCAGTACCCATGGTTAATGAAAATTCTGAAAATTAAACATGGAATCACGCATGTACAGAGCAGCAGCAGCATAAAGACAGTAAATAAAAAAGAGTTACTGAAATCTTTATAAGGCTGTTAGCGCAGGGAGATTTTTAGTGAAAATTGACAAATCCTTGTTCTGATGCACTATCTTAGAGCCGGATCCACACAATACAGGTAGAAGCAGATGAAACCATGATATCCACTTAAGCAGCAAAGGTTAAGTGGAGTGATAAGAGGAAGGAGTTTAGTATGGCCAAGAGTGGTGACTCTCTGGACTTCTGAAGTATTACACACTGCAATAAAAGGATTTGTAATTATTAAAAGTTTATGATGGTTCACCAAGAAGTTTACCTGGGCCCTTTTTGTTGTCACAAAGGTCAAAGGCATATACAAAAATATGTTCGAAAATTAAAAGTATAGCACAATAACAAGTTCACATAGGTGCTTGCTAGTCTGTTGAGCCGTAAGGATCATTCGAAATCTATAACAGCATTCCCCTTGTATAGCTCACATTTTATTAACCCTGAGGCAAGCTGAATATTAACATGATGTTTCTGTGTAAGAGGGACAAGGCTACTAAAATCTGGAATGAAATTAGGCTTATCCATCCAGATTATGGTTAAGTACAGTAAGAGGTCTACTTTGCTTTATGTGGAGAGGAAGATCATTCCAAAGAAGTGTGAGTCTAGTTGATAAACATCTGTCATTCCCACATTTATGTTGCAGTACAGATTGACACCTGTTGAGCTACTGTTTATACCCTCATTGCAATTATGAATGTGCAGGAGTTTTGACAGGACTATGAGGTTATGCACGTGTAGCACAAATCTGTCCTCAGTAGCCTTTGATACCAAGAAGAGTAGCAAGGCTTGGAGGTGGTCCACATAGTTTTTGGATTTATGCACTTGATGGATGTTGACATTTAAAATATGCCTTTAGGTGGTAAAATTATATCCAGAATGTGGAACAAATGCACAAAGCAAGGAGGATGGCCTCCCTGTTGTAGAAGTAGCAGATCACAAAAACAGATAGGCCATAGAAGAGCCATAAAGACGATACAGTGAACTATTGAGGATAAGAAAGAAATGATGTATTGTTACTATTATGTAAACAGCCCAGAATTTCCAGACACAAGGTATATAAAAAGATTGAGAGACATTACAGGAATGAAACTGTCAGAAGCTTCAAATAAAAATGTGCCTTAATTACAACAGATGCATGAAAAACTGTATGTATAGACCAAGAAACTTTGATCCGTTTGAAAAAAGGAGCATCCGAGGAGGTATGAATATATAAATAACAAAACCTAGAACTTTTTGTAAAGTGTAAAAAAAAAAGAAATATAGACATGGGGAAAAAGATTTGATATGGTGCAATATTCATGCAAAGGGAAAAGCCAAATTAATCAGTATAAAGAAGGCAGCCCCAAAGATACTCAAGGAGAAATACAGGCAAAGGCATCCAGATATGCAACATTTCACAACTCACAGAGGGAATGTAGAAAATAAGATTAATAAAGTAGAATTAAAAAAGCAAAACAGAAGTATAAGTTATGGAGTGCCTGGAAAGTGAAGGATTCGGTGTAGGTACCGTGTAACACACAACACAGGTTACCTCACAGCATGATGTAATGAGTTCCCAAAGTAAGGAGAAACAGGAAGATCAGGAGACATCTGAACAACAAATGTGGACATGGGAAAGAAAAGAGATTTAATATAGTGTGATTTCTATGCAAAGGAGAAAGCAAAACTAATCAATACAAAAAGAACAGCAGCAATAATATTTGAAGACACATACAGACAAAGGAATCTGGAGATCGAAAACTTGACAACAGAGAAAATACAAAGACAAATAGAAAAAGTAGAAAAGGAGACAGTAGCGGAAAAGTTATACTAGTAGAAACTGAGGTTATGGAGTACTCCAATGCCATATGAATATATTAGTAATTTTCACAGGAAACCCGTCTAAGTGTTCACTTGAAGCTGGGCAGCAACAGAAGGAACAGGAAACTGTAACTGTGCAAAGTGTGCAGTCAATGTTGAGGAGTGATACTGATAGGCCAAAGAGTTCCCTTATGTCAGAGCAATGGGTGACATGGGATGAAACAGTGTGCCACAGGAAGATGCTACAGAACTTTGTATAGAATGCTCACTGCAAATGGAAAACAAAAAATGTGTCCTCAGTTTAGAAGAAAATGAGCTAAGAGTTGAAGAAAATGAGCTAAGAGTTGCTCGATTTGGCAGAGAGAGACGTTATTAAGATAAATTATGAAAACAGACTTCAGAAGGTCAGTAAAACCCAGAAAGTTTGTTTGATAAAACAAGTGAAACTTTTAGTTATGTACTTACCATAACTTCGGATGTATGGGATCCATCTCGCCTACATTCATGACAGATGGGGGGGGGTTCGGAGCCGATCCATCGGCTCCGACTCGGCAACTAATACACTAGCACGAAGTCTCTCATTGGCTGGGCTACTCCCTATCCCAGGATGCACTACACCTGCTTCCCCAGATCTTGTTTGTTCGCTTTCATACACCCATGCAAACACAGAAAAACTAGTAGTCACTATAACCAACTAAAGTTCTTCAAGAAAGAACGCCAAGAAAAAAGTGACTACAGCTCCTCTAAATCCAAATGGAAGGGGGAAGGAGGGTGGGTACTTATGAATGTAGGCGAGATGGATCCCATACATCCGAAGTTATGGTAAGTACATAACTAAAAGATGTAATGGGATCCTATCTCCCCTACATTCATGGCAGATGGGACAGCGTCCCTAGCCCCTACATCCCCGGTGGCTCATTGGAACACGCTCCTGAGAACTGTGGAACCAAAGGAAGCTCTGCCTCGAGAAACCACATCCAATTTGTAATGAGAAATAAAAGTGTGCGGAGAAGTCCAGGTTGCCGCAGCACAAATATCATCTATTGATAACTTGGAGTGAAAAGCTACGGAAGTAGCCATTGCCCTGGTAGAATGAGCCTTGATTGGAAAGGGAAGGTCTTTATTAGCCTGTGAATAAATAAAAATGATACAATCTTTAATCCATTTAGATATGGAGGCTTTTGTTACTGGTTGACCCAATTTGTTCAATGCGAAGGAAACAAACAATTGATTTGATTTCCGCGTTTGAGCGGTTCTATTCAAATAAAACCGTAGTTGTCTATGCGTCCAATTGATGCAAAGTATATTCTGCGTTATTGGAGAATTCTGGGAAAAAGACAGGGAGTTCTATAGTTTGTTGCATACAGAAAGAGGAGGCCACTTTTGGTATAAATGCAGGGTTTAATTTCAATGAAACTCTATGCTTGTGAAAAATCAAATAGGGAGGATCAGAACAAAGAGCTTGAAGTTCTGAAACTCGCCTAGCAGATGTTATGGCTACTAAAAGGCCGTTTTCCAAGACAGAAATTTTAAATCACAACTAGCAGCTGGTTCGAAAGGACGGGCAGTTAGGGCAGCAAGAACCATATTCAAATCCCAAGGGGACAGGCTGAGATAAAGGAGGCCTAAGGAGCCAAGCCCCTTTAAGGAAAGCCTTACAAAGTTTGTGAGACATCAATGAAGGTTCAAAAGAAGCATGAAAATTAGAGATCGCTGCTAACTGAACCTTAATGGTAGAAACTGAAGAGCCCGACTGAAAAGGGAGGCCAGAAAATTCAGAACCTCCGATACTGGTGCAGTGAGAGGATCTATACCCCGTTCTTGAGCCCAGAAGGCAAACCTTTTCCATTTACTGGAATAAAGTTTGATGGTGGAAGGTTTATGAGAAGAAGACAGTATGTGGACCACGTCCGGCGAAAGAGCATGGTCTCGGACTAAGGATGGAAGTGGAGTAACCATGCTGCCAACTTCAAGGACCTGAGAGACGGATAACGCCGTCCTGACTGATGAGTCAACAGGTCTGGCACCGGATCCAGAAACCATGGACCTTCTATCGCATGCCTCTGTAGGAAGGGAAACCAAACTTGACGAGGCCAGTGCGGGGCAATCAAAATCATCTCGCTCTCCAAGTAAATGGCCTTCTGTATCACCCTCGGTAGGAGGGGAACGGAGGGAAGGCGTAGAGAAGACCGGGGGGCCAAATGTGAGTCAGAGCGTCCCTGGGAATCTGTCCCTGAGAAGGAAACAGTGTGAAGAACTCTCTGCATTTCGTATTGTGAGGGCTGGCAAACAGGTCGCAGCAAGGAAGACCCCATTTGTCGAAGATCTGCACAGCTATACTCTGTTTGAGGGACCATTCGTGGGGTAAAAGAATGGTCCTGCTTAATCTGTCCGCAATCACATTGGACTTCCCGGTATGTGTTGCCATTAGAAAGCGGTTGGTAGCTACCGCCCAGTGCCAAAGTCTCATGGCTTCTCTGCATAGTGGGTAAGACCTGGTTCCACCTTGCTTGTTTATGTACCACACCACCGACATGTTGTCGGATAGGATAGTAATCAGGCCCTGTGGGAGGCGTGATGTAGAGCTTGGAGTACCAATAGTACCGCTCTCATCTCCAGGACATTGATATGCAAATGCGTTTCCTGGATTTGCCATGTGCCTTGGACCGACCTGTCCAGGTAATGACCCCCCCACCCTACCTGGGAGGCGTCCGTAGTCACAGTGGCAATGGGACGTTGAGGTATAAAGGGTCGCCTGGTCGAGATTTGATTGGAGAAGCCACCACTGTAGATCTCGACGGCAACTTTCCGTGATTATGATTAAGTGGTTCAAGGGAAGTTCCTGATAGGACCATTGAACTGACAGTAGCCATTGTAAAATTCGCATGTGAAGTCTGGCCAAGGGAACTAAAAGTATGGTCGACGCCATCGAGCCCAACAGTTGTAGGATCCGATGGGCCGGGGCTCTTTGTAGGGGGAGACAGGATTTGACCTGATCTTGTAAGACCTGAATTCTTGCTGCCGGTAAATAGGCGCGCATTCTTTTTGTGTCTAAGTCTGCGCCTATGAAAATAATACGCTGAGATGGCTGTAGTACAGATTTTTGCAAATTGAACGTGATCCCCAAGAAACGGCCCAAGGTGAACGTGGCTCTGAGCTTGGAGTAGTAGATGCTCGGAGGTGGCAGTAAGGAGCCAGTCGTCTAGATAAGGAAACACCTGGAATCCCAGACTTCTCAGGTGAGCAGTTACCACTGCCAGACATTTGGTGAACACCCTGGGGCTGTGGTGAGACCAAAGGGCAGTGCTCGAATTGAAAATGACTGGCTCCGAGGCGGAAGCGTAAATGTCTCCTGGACTCTTGAGCTATGGGAATGTGATAGTAAGCGTCCTGGAGATCTATGGAGCACATCCATGCATCTTTTCCAGCAAAGGAAGAATAGATTGAAGAGTGACCATTGAATTTGGACTTCTTTACGAAACGATTCAATGAACTGAGGTCCAAAATGGGCCTGAAGTCCCCTGTCTTTTGGTACCAAAAATAATTTTGAGTAAGTTCCTGATCCGATCTGGTCGATGGGGACAGGCTGGATGGCTCTTTTTTCTAGCAGCTTTGAAACCTCTAACGCTGCCTGATCCCGCTGACTGGGTGGTACGTCCGGGATTTCCCTTAAAGAAAGGGGGGGTTTGTTGAAGGGGATGATATATCCTCCGGTAATAATGCGGCACCCACCGATCGCTTGTTATGGATTCCCAAGCTTGTGGATGCGCCGCAAAGCGACCCCGACTGGCTCCAGAGTTGCACAGTCGGGCAACAACTCAGGAACGCTGGTTGTATGAAGAACCACGAAAGGAATCGCGGTCTCCAGAGTTACAGGGGCCTCTGCCACCTCTGGGGCGGAGTCTTCCAAAATTCCACCCCCCCCTGCCTCTGGAGGGGGAATCACTGGGTGGAGTAGAGAAAGACTTTTGGGATTTTTTAAACCACATTTTCCCTCCTCTCCCAGCCTTGGGATAAGGCCTGGAAGGAGCGGAAAAACGGGCCCCAACGGCAGTCAAAGTCTTGCCCTCCTGCTCGCACCGAGTTAGCATGTCCTTCACCTTGGGTCCAAACAAAGATGACCCATCAAAGGGGGCGTCGGCGAAGGAAGACTTGAAGGCCTCCGTGAACGAACACAAAGCGTAACCAGGCTTGCCTCCTGAGGGCAACGCCTGTTCCTGCTCTACTCGCCTTCGGCCGCATCTGAAATGAGCCTCATGGACGAGTTAACAATAGAAAAGAGGGTAGTCATCTGTGCGCCAACAGTCGGGCCAGCGCCTCAGGTAGATTATCAACAAGAGAGTCATTTAGCTCTTTGAGAAGATCCCTTTGGAGCCTCGTAAAATGACATAAGTAGTTCAGCGACCGTAAGGTAAAGGCCGCTGAGGACAGGGTACGCTTCCCGTACCTATCCATACTCCTAGAATCCTTATTAGGAGGATGAATAGACGTCGAAGCCTCTGCCACGTCCTGCTGTGTGGCAGAAGCCACCACCAAAGCATCTACAGGCACACCCTTTGTGAGAAATTCTTTCTGGGGGGGGTTGACAAAAATTTATTGGGCCTCGCAGGCACCGGTTCCACAGAATCAGGGTGTTCCCACACCCTTCGAGAAACCAAATCAAGGAGTTCATCGAAGGGTGGAGACACCCAGGAGGCGGAGGGCTGGGCCCCAAAGGCCTTGAGGAAGACTGACTCCTCAGCTGAAGGGGTTTTGGCTTACCAGTCACCTCTCTGTCTCAGAATCTCCAAGATATCTGAGAAGGAGATATCATCCGAAGATGATTTGGGGGACCCTTCTGCGTCATCGAGGTCAGTATCCGATGTAATAGACTCATCTTGGGAGTCTACGTGCTTCCTCTTACACAATTTCTTCCGTGGGGGTTCGTCCGAAGCAGTTTCGGACGGACCACCCGGAAGAAGGGAACCCCCGATGGGGGTATCCTCAGGCCCTAGGGCCCCGCTGCCGGGGGGCTGCAACACAACAGAGGCACCAGTCTCCAAATCTAGGGACGGTGAGGTAGAATCTAGTTGAACCGGCAAAGGCATGGCCAGCGCGCTCCTCATGGCCTCAAAGGCCGGACCTCCAGAATCCAAGGAGGTCACTGGTCTAGAGGCCACGATGGCACTGGGAATTCCAGCAGCCAATGCTCCGAGAGGAAGACTAGGCACCGAAGCACCTAATCCCAAAGTATTCCCCTCGGGCCCGGCTGAAGAGGTCGCAGTACCAAACCCTGAACCGGAGGACAGGGTAGGAAGCATAGTCGGAGCCGAAAGGCCTGTAAGGGGTCTCTGCTCCGACTGTATGGCTCCACATTGCTCCACCACCACCGGCTCCAACGGCTCCGAAGAGGTTGGAGGAGGAATCAAATGTGTTGGGAGGGGGGATCGGCTCCGAAGCAAACTGTGCTGGAGCCGAGACCATTTTAGTAAACACTGGAGATTGGAAAAGCCTCTGTAAAACCCTATCCAGGTCCGAATCTGACAGTCTCGAGGATTTAGAGGAGGTAGACACTCGAGAAGACTTTCCTCTCGGCTCCGAGAGAGAAGGGGACCGGTTCCGAAACGGCTCCAATACTGTCGGCGCTGACTCCACCACATCATGGACCACCATCGGCACCGAAGGAGCCTTCTTCGGAGCCGAGGGGGAAGAGTCTGAGCTGCACACTTCCACCGGCTCCGAAGCCATTGGAACCGATGGAGGTGAGTCACCTCTCGATACTCCAACTTGCGGCTCCAAAGGCAATGGAGCCGAAGTAGGAGGTACCGAGGCAGACCCTTCGACCCTCGGCCCCGAAGTCAGTGGAGCCGAGGAAGAAGAGGTCAATTTAGTCTTTTTAGAAGTCGGCTCCGACGGACTTGTCGGTGCCGACGATCTTTTCTTTGGAAGCAACAGGAGGATTTAAGGCTTCCTCAAACGAAGGTTTTATAAGCCCTTTCAAAATCAACTTCTTGCGTTCTTGAAGAACTCTAGCAGAGAAAGCATGACATACGCTACAAGTCTCTTGTAGATGTTTCGGCCCCAAACAATAAACGCAGACTGAATGACTGTCTGTGATGGACATTTTATAACTGCACCGAGTGCATTTTTTAAATGACTTGTGTTCCTTGGACATAGTACAGGCCCCAAACAAGTAAGACTTTACCACAATTAGTAAGCACTATCACAAAAAATGCGCCAACTGACAAGCGCGAGACACACTGGCGCGAGTACTTAAGAAAAAGATTTTACCTCACAAACAAACAGACAAAGCAAATCCAACGGCCCAAAGCCCTCTAATTTAAACGGGCTTTGTCCGAAAACAATTAACCACAAAAGGTAATAAAGCTAAAGCACAAGGTAGGGCAAAGGCCCTCTAACTTAAACGGGCCTTGCCCGACTGAAAAAAATAAAGTACCAGAAGACACTCAAACACTCAAAAGTAGCAAATAGTAAGGAATAACAAGGAATAGCTGTTAAAACAGCTGTTTGGTTAATATATGACAAAAAACCCCAAGGTCAAAGACCAATAAAGGTAAAAAGAATCACTTGGCTCCAGCCAAGTCGAGACCACGTCCAGCTTGTAAAGCGGCAAACGAGATCTGGGGAAGCAGGTGTAGTGCATCCTGGGATAGGGAGTAGCCCAGCCAATGAGAGACTTTGTGCTAGTGTATTAGTTGCCGAGTCTGAGCCGATGGATCGGCTCCGAACCCCCCCCCCATCTGTCATGAATGTAGGCGAGATAGGATCCCATTACATCAAGTAATTAGGACTGTCCATAGAGATTCATGCGATATAACAGACGTAAACAGGCTATATTACTATGAAGATAATTTGATAACTGATAACGCTTTTGAGCCATAAGAACACAGGGTAGCGAGAAAAAGAAACCAATGGAGCGGGAAGCAATTGGTCACACATGCCAATGCCATATGAATATATTAGTAATTTTCACAGGAAACCCGTCTAAGTGTTCACTTGAAGCTGGGCAGCAACAGAAGGAACAGGAAACTGTAACTGTGCAAAGTGTGCAGTCATTGTTGAGGAGTGATACTGATAGGCCAATGAGTTCCCTTATGTCAGAGCAATGGGTGACATGGGATGAAACAGTGTGCCACAGGAAGATGCTACAGAACTTTGTATAGAATGCTCACTGCAAATGGAAAACAAAAAATGTGTCCTCAGTTTAGAAGAAAATGAGCTAAGAGTTGAAGAAAATGAGCTAAGAGTTGCTCGATTTGGCAGAGAGAGACGTTATTAAGATAAATTATGAAAACAGACTTCAGAAGGTCAGTAAAACCCAGAAAGTTTGTTTGATAAAACAAGTGAAACAAGTAATTAGGACTGTCCATAGAGATTCATGCGATATAACAGACGTAAACAGGCTATATTACTATGAAGATAATTTGATAACTGATAACGCTTTTGAGCCATAAGAACACAGGGTAGCGAGAGAAAAAGAAACCAATGGAACGGGAAGCAATTGGTCACACATGCCAATGCCATATGAATATATTAGTAATTTTCACAGGAAACCCGTCTAAGTGTTCACTTGAAGCTGGGCAGCAACAGAAGGAACAGGAAACTGTAACTGTGCAAAGTGTGCAGTCATTGTTGAGGAGTGATACTGATAGGCCAATGAGTTCCCTTATGTCAGAGCAATGGGTGACATGGGATGAAACAGTGTGCCACAGGAAGATGCTACAGAACTTTGTATAGAATGCTCACTGCAAATGGAAAACAAAAAATGTGTCCTCAGTTTAGAAGAAAATGAGCTAAGAGTTGAAGAAAATGAGCTAAGAGTTGCTCGATTTGGCAGAGAGAGACGTTATTAAGATAAATTATGAAAACAGACTTCAGAAGGTCAGTAAAACCCAGAAAGTTTGTTTGATAAAACAAGTGAAACAAGTAATTAGGACTGTCCATAGAGATTCATGCGATATAACAGACGTAAACAGGCTATATTACTATGAAGATAATTTGATAACTGATAACGCTTTTGAGCCATAAGAACACAGGGTAGCGAGAGAAAAGAAACCAATGGAACGGGAAGCAATTGGTCACACATGCCAATGCCATATGAATATATTAGTAATTTTCACAGGAAACCCGTCTAAGTGTTCACTTGAAGCTGGGCAGCAACAGAAGGAACAGGAAACTGTAACTGTGCAAAGTGTGCAGTCATTGTTGAGGAGTGATACTGATAGGCCAATGAGTTCCCTTATGTCAGAGCAATGGGTGACATGGGATGAAACAGTGTGCCACAGGAAGATGCTACAGAACTTTGTATAGAATGCTCACTGCAAATGGAAAACAAAAAATGTGTCCTCAGTTTAGAAGAAAATGAGCTAAGAGTTGAAGAAAATGAGCTAAGAGTTGCTCGATTTGGCAGAGAGAGACGTTATTAAGATAAATTATGAAAACAGACTTCAGAAGGTCAGTAAAACCCAGAAAGTTTGTTTGATAAAACAAGTGAAACAAGTAATTAGGACTGTCCATAGAGATTCATGCGATATAACAGACGTAAACAGGCTATATTATATTTATTTAGAAGATAATTTGATAACTGATAACGCTTTTGAGCCATAAGAACACAGGGTAGCGAGAGAAAAGAAGGTGAGAAAGTTAATGCCATCATGGAAACAAATATCTATAAAGCAATTGAGACAGGTGTTGTCACTGTGTCACAGAAGAGGAACAGATTTACAAAAATACTTACAAAGATAGATGTGATAAAGGTAGTGCAGTATTAGAACAGCTTAGGATGTATCATGCACTATCGCAAATAAAGTACAAATCTCAGCACAGGAAGAATAAATTAGTAGATACACAAATAAATATAAGGGAAAAGTACAAAATAAGCAATTTATTGATGACCCAACAATTTTTTCGAGAATTTGGAAATGAGCTAAAAGGAACTGACAAAAAGATACATTTTGGAGAAGTACTTACGAAGATCATGCGCAACATAACAAAGATGCTAAATGGATAGAAGTAAAATAATAACAAGTTTAAAGGGACAATTTATAAAATGGGATGACTTAACAGCCAGAGATTAACACAAAGTCAAATCCTATAATTGGAAAACCCCAGGCTCAGATGTCGTACATAACATCTTCCTAAAAGTATTAACATCGTTGCACGAAGATTTATCCACAAGTAATAACTATGTATATACGCACCCCAAACAGGCACCAACCGAACTAAGAGGAGGAAAAACAATGCTCCTACTTAACAGTGAACTTGCATGCTACCCTAAACCAGTAACTTGCCTCGTTTCTGACGATGTATAAACTCTGCACTGGAACTGATGCTGACAGAGTTTATAGTCATTTAGAAGAAAACTCAATCATGGCAGTAGAACAAATGGGCAATACAGAAGGTCATAAAGAACAAAGGATCATTTGTTAAAGTCATACTAGTTTACTGTAAAAGAGGCGAGAATCTAAGTAGGGCATGGACTAACTTCAAAAAGAACCTGATAGTATCCCACACATTTAAGGGCAAGAGTGGTTAAAAATGTAACATACACTTTACATACACTTTACACTGATCGACTACATTACAGTGATGTTGATGAGGAAACAGTGGCAGACCTCTTTGCAATTAAGCTATGATAAAGGACAAATTATTATTCCAGGGATAAAAATTAAATGGGGGAAATTCTGGGGTGACTGTCAGTGACACCACTGCTATTCTTTCTTGCCCTATAATTTGGCTCCTAGAAACAAACGGTGTAAAGACCTCTCATCTTCTCTTTGTCGATTGATGCAAAACTGTACAGCTTATCATAGGAAGACCTGAAAGCACAACGACAAGTTGTCAAAACATTTTCAGATGATAACAGAATGACATGACCATTTGGTCTTGATACATGTGCAAAAGCAACCTTCAAAGCAGGACAATTACAGCATCAAGAAAACAATTTGGGACAAGAATGTGATATGAAAAACTTGAGCAAGAGGGAGTATATAACTATTTGACAATAGATTAAGGATCAATAAAGCATGAACAAATGCAAGTAAAACCTGGTAAGGAGTATTTTGGAAAACTTAAATTAATCCTGAAAACAGCATTGACTTCTAAGAACAAAATTCACGCTGAAACTCAGTTTGTTCTTCCTCTCCCAAATTACAGTTGTGAGATGATTGGCCCCAAAACGTGTTGGATAGATTAAACAGGAAAACAAAAGGATGCTTCCTGCTCTCCAAATGATTTATAAAAAAATTAGTGCATACCAACATTATATATCCCCTTCTGAAGGAGGGACGGGCCTCCTTGAAACTGATTACATGTACAGATCTGCAATCCTGGGATGCACACTTCTGACCTCACAAGACACAACATACTGAAAGTTTTGAAATATGATTAGAATAACTATTGGTTTTGTTCACATTTTTGTGAAAGATGCACAGACTATGCATTCATTGACAATGACATTTGATACAAAGTACGGCCTAGACTTGGACAAGTTACTCGGACAAGGCTATGATGGCTGTTTCATAATGGCAAGCATCCAGTGTTCAAGCAAAGATTCGTGAAAAGTATCCAAAAGCAGCCTTTACAAGGTTTAGTCTGAGAAGCACAGCACAGTGGGTAGTCAGTGTGATCTGAATGATGGTCCTGAAATATAGAGTGCTGTTGACGTTATCAAGATTAATTTTTGTTTCTGTGACAGTCCAAAATGATGAGCATTGGTACCAAATATACCTCTTCTGTGGAGACATGATGGACCGAGAAATATAAATCCATTCATGTGTTTAGTTAGTCAGAAGTTTGATAAAATATTTGACTGCCTGGATGATCTTCAAAAGATCGCTGTCAGTGAAACCAGACAAAATGCACTTGCAGTATTTTACTCAATGCTTGCTCTTCATGCATATTTCTTATTTCTTATTCCATTATTGCAAATTACTCAACAGTTCTGAGCCCATTGCCCAGATGTTGCAATCTGTTCAACTTGGTAAAGGTTGAACAACATATCAACAGTCTCATTGAAATAGACCACATTAGGAATGACAATCTCAGTAAGGCAAGAATCAAGATCACTAGCAGATAAAGCCATGAGTAAACCGTTTATATGCACACCAGGAACAGACACCAACCTAACTAATAAGAAAAAATGATCCTACTTAAGCCTGAACCTGCAAACGTCCCTGAAAATTATAGGCCAATAACTTGCCTCCTGACACTGTATAAACTGTACACTGGAATTTATGCTGACTGAGTTTATAGTCATTTAGAAGAAAGCTCAGTTATGGCAATGGAACAAAAGGACGGTTAAAGTCATATGGAATAAAAAATAATTTATTGTTAAAGTCATATTGGAGAATAAGTACAACATGGATTGACTGCAAAAACATTTGATAGTATCACACATTAATGTATAAAAGAGCACTTTAAAATGTATAACATACACTTTACACTGATCGATTACATGACAGTGACCATGAAACAGTGGTAGAGCACTTTGCAATTAAGCCATGATGAAGGACAAATTATTATTTCAGGGAAAAACTTCAATGGGGAATACTCCAGAGTGACTCTGTTACTGCTGCTACTCTGTTTTGCCCTATAATTTGGATCGTAGAAAGCAACAGCGTGTAAAGACCTCTCATCTTCTCTTTGTCGATTGATGCAAAACTGAAGAGCTAATCCTAGGAAGACCTGAAAGCACAACAACAAGTTGTCAAAACATTTTCAGATGATAACAGAATGACATGACCATTTGGTCTTGATACATGTGCAAAAGCAACCTTCAAAGCAGGACAATTGCAGCATCAAGAAAACAATTTGGGACAAGAATGTGATATGACAAAACTTGAGCAAGAGGGAGTATATAACTATTTGACAATAGATTAAGGATCAAAGCAACAGCGTGTAAAGACCTCTCATCTTCTCTTTGTCAATGATTTAAAACTGTACAGCTCAGAGGAGGAACTGAAAGCACAACTGCACGTCAGACAATATAAGAGAGTGTCATTTAGTCTTGATAAATGTGCAAAACAAACCTTTAAAGCAGGAAAACTGCAGCACCAAGAAAACATCAGTTTGGTACAAGAATGTGATATAAAACAACTTCATCAAGAGTACAAATATTTGGGAATGGGAACTGATAAAACAATCAACAATAAAACATGAGCAAATTAAAATCAAAATTTACTAAGGAATACTTTAGATGACTTAAATGAATCCTGAAAACAGCATTTACATCTAGGGGAACACAATCCAAGCTATAAACCAATTTGTTCTTCCTGTCCTAAATTAATTTTGTGTGTTTGACTGACCTCAGTGTTGCATAGATTATATAGGAAAACAAGGATGCTTCTTACTCACCAAATGATTTATACAAAATCAGTGCATTAGCATACCAAGATTATATGTTTTACACATTCTGAAGATGGGATATTCCTCCTTTGAAATTGATTACATGTACAGATCTGCAGTCATGGGACTCCACACATCTGCTGACCTCACAAATGTAGTGAACGTTTTGAAAAATGAGAATAAATCTAAGATACATGACTTCTCTGCTTTTCATTGCTTAGGCTTGCAGAAGCATATCGGCATCAAGCAGAAATGGAAATCAAACTAGAAGTAGATAAAAATCGGGCAGCAACTGAATGTACCAAGAAACAAAAGAATACAAGGTCGGTGATGGACCAATTGAGAAGATGAAAAATGTGGAAAATGCATAAATATAGTTGCAAGTATAGAACACTTCTAGAAAAACCTCATGCTAATCAGGAACAAAAGCAGGAATGGTCAAGGCAAGGTGAATTCGAACTAAGAGAGGAAAGGTCAATATTGGCGGCACAAGATAGTGGACTATCATGTACACATTGGTTTACAATGTCCATTGCACATGTGGGAGAAACAGACAAATGTAGGTTTTGTAAAACAGAACTGGAAACGGTTGAAGTTGAACACCTTGTTAATGGCTGCAACATACGGTAGAAGGACACTGTATACTGACAAGCATAATAATGTGGCAAGACTGTTGTACTGAGCATTGTGCAAACATTATGGTACTGAAGTGGCTTAAAACACTGGAAACATAAGCTGCAATTTAAGCATCATAGAAAATGCTAACGCATACATCACATGGGATCATCCTCAACAGCTCAAAAGACAGATGCTAGAAAACCAGATATTAGTGGTCCAAGAGAAGAAGACAAAAGTAGCATTGATCATTGAACTCTACACACCCACTGACTGCAGTGTGTTATGTACAGAGAGACACAAAGTCAAACTCCTACTATATCAGGATTTGGAGGCAGAAATGAGAGCAGTGTGGAAGAAAGATACCCAGGCAGTTCCAGTAGTAGTAGGAGCAATGGGTCTTATTAAAAAAGAATATACATTCGTATTTAGACATGTTACCAATTAATGTAACTCCATACCAATTGCAGGAGGACTGAGGAGTCATTACTGGGCAGTGCACATTCATTGCAGGTACTCTGAAGAGCACTTTGGCAGACATCAAAGATTGATGACACCGTACTGATTTTGTGAACTTTTAATCATACTTTGATTTAGGAATGCAGTACATTCCTGTCACGATGATAGAAACCGCAAAGATTTGCTCTATCCACTTTCTAAGGAGGTACTACAAGGTAGGTATGGAGATTTATGTGTGTCATACCTGTCAAATGTACAGATTTTCAGTGTCCAGATTTCTGCTTTATATTTCTAGTCTGTGTGTGTGTGTCTGAAATGACCTACTTAGAGTTAGCAGGTGGAATTTATTTTCAAGGAATTGAGAGCTTCAAGGGAAGATAAGTTTACTGCTGCTCATCATGCTAGGTTTGTACAAATGTGCAACTCTTTTGTTTAGCAAATGGTATCATTGTAGTATAGAATTTTAAAGCAGTGTTAGTAGCACAGCAGGTAGCATACTTGCATCTTGCTACAGAGGGCTGTAGCTTCTACTCCCACAGCATGTAAATGTGTATTTTAAGGGATGGGGTGCTGCAGTCCTGTCCTGAGTATGTCCCTTTGGTGCCTAGTAACTATGAACATAGTTTTCAGCTTGTTACATATTCCCTGTTGCAATATACCAGCATACCATTTCTTTTAATGTAACATAGGCAATTTATTCTTCTAGGGCAATGGGCACTACATTTGTAGATGAAACACTGAAATGTATGTTTTATAGCAACAATCTCTTCATTAGTTTCAGATCTTTGTAATGTGGAATTCAGATGACTTCTGCAGACTGCAGAGATTGTGCATATGGAGTAATATTGGTGGATTATAATGATAGAAGTTTGAGTGGCCTTTTATGTTTGAAATATTCTGAACTAGGCAGTTTGTCATTACTGGTTCATATGTTTTGAATTGTTTCACTGCTTACTGGAAAATTTTCAAAACTGTAAATTTAAAATACACTCTAGCAGGTGGTGCAGGTGCTGTACAAGGGATATAATTCAATTATAGTTTCATAGGTAGGTACTAGGCTATTGGGCCTATACAAGCCTAACCAAAGGTACCCTGGCTTTCGCCACCCAAGAAAATTATTTTCCAGTGCCACTGTCAAGCATAGCCACAGAAGTGATCCCCGGGGTGAATTTCCTATCTCCCATCAGGAACATGAATCACCATACTTTTGCATGGGCCTAAAAGGTGTGCATTTGATATGCTTTGAAAACGCCCAAAGGTAAACTTAACCTGCCACTGCCCAGATGCATTCTCTTTGAATGTCGGTTTCAATGCTGTTTCCATCAATGTGAGTATCAAAAGCAGAGAAGTTTTAATGCTAAGTCTGTTTTCATTGCAAGACTGTTGCTTTGTTTAGTAAATGTGAAATGCGTGCTGCAGTGTTTCTGCTATAAAATTTGAAATAAAAGTTGTGAATTAAATCCAAATATCTGTAATCATTGTAGAAGTAAAGCATGAGACAGTATGCATACTGATAGATTTGAACAGTGTCTGTGGCAAATGGTGAGAAATAACCAAGTAATGGGACACTGCTGGAATGGCTATGTGTGTGTGTGTGTATGTAAGGGACTGTGTGGGGGCGGGGCTGTGTGGGGTAGGGAGGGGCAGTGGGGTAGGGGTGGGGCTACGTGGGCGGGGCTGCATAGGCGGGGCTTTGGGTTTTGCACCCCCCTGGAAAAAATCCTGCGGGCTCCCTTGGCCGGGGCATTATGTCATTGGTAAAATATTTAATGAAATTGTAAAGCTTGTTACTTGACAAAATACTGTTACTATAACTAAAGATGTTTGAATTGTGAAGGAGATAAATACGAGTTATTATTACTTACCTGCTTTATTAAGTATACAAGATTGCTGTACTAGCTTTTGTTGGTTTGACAGACATGTTACAAAATATCAAGATAAAATAACTTGCTGTGGTTGGGGGCCCCCAAGGACCAGGGGACCCCCAGCGAGCGCAGGGTTCGCTGGTGCCTAAAACTGGCTATGGGGACAAGGCTTTTTATTCAAGACTGTTCCTGGTTCCCAGAAAAGAAAACTCCTGACGTCCTGTCCTGGACCTGTCTATTCTCAACACCTTTCTGGTGGTTCCAAAATTCAAAATGCTAACTCTTCAACAGCTTCTTCTTATGCTAGCCAAGGATGCCTGCCTGGCAACCCTAGACTTAAAGGAAGCTTACCTGCACATCCCAATAAGGGAATCCTGTAGACAATACCTACATTTCAGGTTGGGATCCATGCACTATCAATTCTCTGGACTTCCCTTTGGCTTATCTACTGCACCCAGGGTATTCACAAAGTGCCTAGCTCCAGCCATTGCATTTTGCAGGCAGGGAAATTTTCAGCTTTACCCATACTTGGACGATTGCCTGATTCGGGCAGAAAGTCAGGACTTGCTATTGCAACACCTGGCATTTGTAAAGAGACTTCAAACCTTACTGGGGTACACCATCAACGAGAAGAAATCACACCTAGTACCCTGCCAACAGATTGTATTCCTGGGAGCAAGCTTGAACACAGCTTCCCAGATGGCATTCCTCACGTGGGAGAAACAAGTTTACTTCTACTTCAACCTACTGGCCACAAAAACCCAGCTCTCTGCAAGGAAGATCCTGCAAGCCCTGAGGTTCATGACCTCTTGCATTCTGTTAATTCCATATGCAAGACTGCATATGAGAAAACTTCAGTGGTATCTGAAAAGTCTGTGGTGTCAACATTCTCAGGACCTAGAAACAATGATTTATATCATTCCTTGTCTAAGGACAGATTTCCTTTGGTGGGCAGAGGCTTGCTACCACAACAAGGGACTCCCTTTCACTCTACCCCCTGCCTCCCAAACCCTAACAATAGACGCATCAGACTATGCATGGGGTCTCACATGGCAGGGCAGTGCACTCAGGGTAAATGGACTCCAAAACGGATGCACCTGCATATCAATCAAAAAGAAATGTTAGCTGTACAGAATTCAGCCTTCAAAGACCATATTCTTCCAGGACAACTACTGGTAAAGACAGACAACACCAGTTATGTGGTACATAAACAAGCGGGGGGAACCCATTCCTACCCACTCTGCAGACTAACCATGGCTTTGTGGAACACAGCCTTGAACTACCAAGTGAACCTGCAAGCTCAATTCCTGTCAGGTAAACTAAATTCACTAGTAGACGACTTAAGCAGAAATCTCATAGACCCACACGAATGGAAACTGGAACCCAAAATATTCAAGCTCTTGAGGAACGAATGGGGAACACCAGAGGTAGACCTGTTTGCCGCCCCTCAAAACTACCAGTTGAATAAATTCTGCACCAGAACTCCCCACAGATAAGCTTGGAAATTGAATGCCCTGTCCTTTTCCTGGGAAAGCTTCTCAATTTATGCCTTTCCTCCTCTGCGTCTCCTCTCGAAGGTTCTGCTAAAGATCAAACAGGACAAGCCGAGGACAATACTGATTGCCCCAGACTGGCCATGCCAGCACTGGTATCCCCTTTTTGCGCAGTCTGACAGGGCTACAACCATGGCACCTGCCATGGACCCCCTCCCTGCTGTCCCAGCAGGCGGATCTAATTCTGCACCCTCAGCTTCAAACCCTGAACCTTGCAGCCTGGCTAATTCCCTGAGCTCACCCCTAGCAACCCTCAGCAAGCAAGTGCTGGATGTCATTCTTGAGGCAAGGAGGCCTATTACTAGAAAATCCTATTCAGAAAAGTGGAAAAGATACTGTTCCTGGAGCCAGGCTCAGGGGAGGGTACAACGGTGCCCAGCTTATCCCATATTGTAGATTATTTAACATAAATGCTGCACAAGGGCCTATCTTTTTCTTCAATTAAAATTCACGCCTCTGCCATTTTAGCTTATTATAATACTGAGCCACCCCTCTTCTCTTATCCCCTGCTAAAACAATTCCTTAGAGGGTCCAAAAATTTCAGCCCCCCCCCCCCCCCCCCTGGAGAGCTCCCACTCCAGCCTGAGACCTTCACTTTGTATTGGAAAAACTCACACTTCCACCCTTCGAACCAGCTGCTACAGCAGAACTGAAATTCCTTTCCTGGAAAACAGCCTTACTTCTAGCCATAACTTCAGCAAGAAGAGTGTCTGAACTGCTGAACTGCAGGCCCTCATGGCAATGGAACCCTTCATTATCTTCCATGCGGACAGGGTTTCCCTCAGGACTAATCCATCCTTTAGGCCCAAGGTGGTGTCTAGTGTGGCTCTAAACCAGTCCATTCATTTGCCTACCTTTTTCCCTAATCCTCAAAATAAGGGGGAAAGGATACTGCATTCTTTGGATGTGCACAGACAGCTTAAATTCTACTTGGACAGAGCTAAGCCTCAGAAAGTCTGACCAACTGCTAGTTAATTTTGCTGCAGGGGCAGAGGGGAAGGCCATTTCAGAGCAAACCATTTCCAAATGGATATCCCATTGCATCCATTTCTGCTACAAGCACCATGGAAAACCTACCCCACAGGGGATAAGATCACATTCCACCAGGCCTGCATCTACCTGTACAGCATTTCTCAGAGTTGTCCCTACCAGGCACATCCTGGAAGCTGCCACCTGGAGCTCTGTACATACTTTCACCAAGCATTACCACCTGCCTCTATTTTCCAAGTCCAGAGCTGGATTTGCCACAGCAGTCTTACAGGGCCTGATTGCTAGCCCCAATGCTCTTTAACTGCCTCCACCCTTCCTTAGCTTTGGGAATCAGCCCAAATGTGATGACTGCAGCAGCGAAACACAAAGAACATAGTATAGTTGTGTACACTTACCATAAATGTAGATGTTCAAGTGTATTCACTGTTGCAGTCCTGGTTACCCTCCCTCCAACCCCCAGATTTCTCTTGGCTCTACCTTTCCTTTTTGTTTGCTATATGTTATATCATGTGTATTTGCTTTTTGCTGGGGGTGTTCCATACCATATAATTGCTTCCCATTGTGGGGGCACCTGATATCTGGGGCAAGAAAAACTGATGTAATGGCATCGGCTGCATGTTTTATACCCCTGACGACCTGACGTTATGGAAGAAGCGACAGCATCCGATGCAGAAATCTGAAGACTCTGGTATTCAGGCTGGCTGAGGGCTACGTCCAGGCAGATAACCCAAATGTAATGACTGCAACAGTGAATACACTCAAACATCTACATTTATGGTAAGTGTATACAACTGTACAATCTTTAGAAGTCGCCGAGGTTAGATCTGAGACCGATCTGTTGAGGAAGGATGAAATTGTCCATAAGGTTATTTACAACTTAGTCTTTCAAGTCCTTACTGTACATACTCGTATACTGTTCAGTAGGTAGTAATATATTATAAGAACATGGTGTCAGTACCTCTGGGATGTTCTTCGTGTTTCACTGTTGCAGTAATTACATTTGGGTAATCTGCTTGCAGGTTCCCCTCAGTCTGCCTGATTAACAAAGTCTTGAGTCCTTTCCACAAGTAATCTAATTATTAACCTTTGCTGACATCGGTAAGGAGCAAGAAAAAGTTTCCCCAATGGGGTACTTAGCTTTAAGTTGAAGACTTCGGTTCTGAAACTCGAAAACGAAAATTTCAGTAGTCAGCTGACTAGCACTTGCGAACTGCTTCTGCTTCTGGCACCGCATGGCAAGAAAGACTGATGTAATGGCATCAGATGCATGTTTTATACCCCTGACATCATGGAAGAAGGGACAGCAACCAATGCAGGACCCAACACTTTGGTAATCAGGCTGACTGAGGGCAACCTGTCAGCAAATTACCCAAATGTAATGACTGCAACAGTGAATACACTCGAACATCTACATTTATGGTAAGTGTACACAACTGTACTTTCTTAATAACAAGTATGATGAGTAAAATATCTAGTTTCTGCATTTGTCTGCTGTCTTAATCCATTGACTCTCGTAGAAAGCAAAAGTTACATGTAGTAAGAAAATGGTTATTTAGAAGATCTAAAACATATGAATTCAGATAATCCATACCATAGGATATTGTAATCAATATTTCTAAGAACTGTAAAAAGCTAAGTATTTGTACTACTGCACGCCTTAGACTGTTACTACAATTTGAATGGAAAAGTGATATCAGAATTACTACTTCGGTTAATGGTGTTAATATATTTTGATAATGGCAGATTGATGATAAATACGTCCAAAATACTCACAAGCACTGGTAATAGCTTCCACTCATAGCTGGTAAGCTTTTATAGGCTAGAACTCCCCCAGGATTAGCTAAAAGGGTTGTCAGTCAATAAACAAAACCAACAGGGGTGTTCCAAATGTATTGAGAAAGACTGGATTGTACCCAAAGAAATAATAAAATAGCAAGCCCAAATCTCGTCCTTAGCCCTTAAAAGAAAAGAATGAAGTAAAATATGATGATAAACACTTTCAAATCACTGACAAACAATGGCACTAGATTCTCTACATTACTGGCAGGGATTCAAGTTATTGCCCTTCTTCTGCCTCAACAGATGTTGAGGGCTTTGAGAGAGGCTACCAATACCTTGTTAAATGCCTGTAGCATGCTCCCATTCTCCTACTGTGGAAACCTTTCTTGAGTCCTTCAATGGGAGCAATTGTAATTTCTTTTTGCATCACTCTATCAAACATTCACATCCTGGGAGATGTGAATATGGTAATAATGCCCTAAATCACTCATCTTCTCCTCTCGTGGGATTGAGGATTTGAAAGTTGCCTAATTACAGTCTCTTGGGAGTGGGAGATCCTAGACAGCAACCTTTATTATTTTCTTCTGTCTCTGTCTGTCTTGTTGCAGAATTCAGAGAACTGAGACCAAAACTTGTCCTTCTCCCCTAGTGGCCAAGAAGGATGTAGTGACAGGCTGTCAGGTCCCTAGCATTACAGAAAAGCTTTCTAGTAAGTGCAAAGAATTACCCCTGGGAGTAAGGATACAGCCAGCTTCATCTCAGGGAAATGTCATCCAATTTAGCGTCTTTGATCTTTCAGAATCTCTTCACATTATTCTAACTGACTGAAGGCACTAGGAAGCCCTGTGTTTTAGAAATGTACTCTGCCAAGTGGAAAAAGTCCTTCTTATAAGCAGACGAGCTATCCTCTTCTGCCTCAGTTTGGGGGCCCATAGACTTTCCCCTTGTGATATACTTTGTTCCCCTCATAAGCAGATTATGAATACATGTACTTCTGCAGTGCTAATGCATATAATTTATAGTTAAAGCTTAGCACTGCAGGTATTTATATATTGTAGATAAAGTTAGAAGTGTTGGCATTTAGTCCTATAATAATAGTACATTACCAAGCTGTGCTACTGCAGAAATTTAAATCTGTAATCGCAGGCTACTATTAAAGCTGTGTCTACATAAGTTTCATGATGCACAGAAAGGAGAGCTAATTATTGTATGAACTTTTGTATGGGGTAAGGGAACTTATCCTTGAACCTTAACTTGAAGTTGCTGTTTACTGTTCCTTTCCCAGCGGCACCAGGGCACAATGAAATAAAACATGTTGTTTTCTCCAGCAGTTTGTATGTGAGCAAAAATGTGTAGTGTGCCAGACTGTTCCTTTCTAGCAGCTTTGCTAATGAGAAAATTCAAAGAAAAGTGTAAATAAGTAAATGTAAAACTGCAGTATTCAAATGAATCTACAAAGGTAAGGTATACAAGATCAGGGTTCTGCTAGATGAGTTTCCTCTCCTATCCAGGGTATACAGTGTTTCATTTGCTTCCATGCCTGGCTGTATTTTTTTTTAACAAGAAACATCTTTATTAAATTATCACTTATGACATAGGCAATCATAATATAAATGAAAACAAACCATATTGACATATTGCAGGGTGGTGCAGTGGTTAGCGTTGTTGACCCACAGCAAGGGGCTGTCTGGTTCGATTCTCGGCTGGGGTGTCCTCTGTGTGGAGTCTGCACATCCTCCCTGCATTTGAATGGGTTTCCGCTGGGTGCATCAGTTTCCTCCCATATTCCAAAGACATGCATCTAGAGAGTTTCTCCCCAGGCCTCTGCTGAAAATGGGCTTTGTCCCAGTCAGCCTTTCCCAGTAAACAAATGTTAAATAAATAAAGAACATATTTTTAGTTGCAAACATCATACATCACTTATAATCTATCCAGTCATTGTCGGTCAGACATTACATAGCTCATTCAGATCCTGCCCTCTTTTAAACCTCATTCCTCCTCCTCCAAATCATCATTCTGCATATATTGTTCCCACAGTTCCAATTTTTCTATGTAATTTGCTCCTACCCTTTTAAAAGATCCCATTTCCAGTTGTTTTATCTCTTGCTACTATATTCACTACTACAAGTACAGTTGGTTTAGACTTTGAGTTCCATTTTCTAGTAATTGCTTTTTTGGCACCCACCATAATTATACTCAATAAAACCTAACTATGTCTAGGCAATTCCAATTCTGTATCGTAGCTCAAAAAATAATTTCCTTAGTTATATCAGTTTCCACACCCAGTATTTTTGATAGACTATTATGCAGAGAATTTTTAAAATCTACCAACTCATTACATTCTTCAAAAATATGTTCCCAATTACCTTCCTCTTTTTTTCCCCATCATGCCTCTAACATTTGTAATCTACCTGAGGAAGAATTTTTGGAGCCTACCTTTGCAAACATTTTCAAGCAAAGATCCTACATCATCTAGACTTTGTTGCATATTTGGGAGTCATACATATATCCCCCATTGTTTCTTTGTGACTTGCTTATCCAATCTCTCTTCCCAATGCTTTCTAACGTCCTCTGATTTATATAGTTATTATGCAGTATTTTATGTACCCTACTAATTAGCCCTTTTTTAAGAGCAACTTCTGTTCTGGATTCTACAAAAACTGTACCAGTGATGCTCTTTCAATTAGGTTCCCCCTATTTTGTTCACTTTGCCTGTACTCTGATATCAAGCCTTGGTATGGAAGGGAGTCTCTAGCCTGCAGTCCAATAAAATTCTTGGCCCCTTCTCATTCTCTTACCTTTCCCTCTCTAATTATTTGGTCCTAATACCTTGGTTCCTTTGTAAGTTTTCTCCAGTAAATTCCAGCCCTTTCTTGCCAATTGTCTGTATTCCTCATTGCAGTTATCCCTGTCATCAGACTCCCCTGTCTCCATCCCCATGTTGGCTTAGATCTTAGAATATTTTCTTCTACTTTATGAATATAATATTCTATATGGTTATTGCTATCCTCCTCCTTAAGATCTGCATCCAAAATCCCAATCTCTGCTCGTTTCTTCAGCTTCCTCACATTTCATTATCACCCCTTTCCACTTTGAATTATAGCTTTCTACTTCTGCTATTTATAGGAGCCTTAACTGCATTGCTGTGAAATATCCATTGAAATCAAGTAATCCCAAACCACCCTGTTTTATCCCACTTGACTCCTGCCATCTTCCCCTCCCAGATAAAATCCTTCAATTCGTTATTAATTGCTTTCTGCAACATCTCCTCTGGTTGATAAAACTATGCTTAACCTGTGTATAAAACTAAAAGGACTAAAACATCCTCATTGCTTGTATCTTGCTATCCATTTTCATAAAAAGAGTTTTTGTGTAATCCTTTGTTTAGTCTTTTCCACATATACTTAGCTGCCATAACAGAATCCTTTTTAATCCATACTCCTAAGTATTTCATTTTATTATGTTCCCATACATATGGGTATTGATGAATCAATTTGTTATGTGGGTGCATAGTTTACAGCTATTGCCTTTGTTTTATCTTCATTAATTTTGTATCGCGAAATACTTGAACCTGCCACAAAATGTTCCACAACACTGAAGTGTCCTTTTCTGGCTTTATCAGGTATAAAAATATCATCTGCAAATAAAAGCCAGCTTTTCTTGAGTACCATAATAATAATTATATCCTTGAATTTCTGAGTCCCTTATTTTCTTTGCCAATGGTTCTAAATATAACACAAATTACATAGGGTCTGCTCGAACACAACTTGTCAGAGAGGAACCTACCCACATTAATTTTCACCTCTGATCCCTCGTATATCCTCCTAATCAACTGTATGCAAATGCTTCCATTGTCCTTCTCATGAAATCCCAGCTTGCTTTGTTGAATGCTTTCCCTGCATAAAGACCCAACAACAAAAGTGACATTTTCTTGCATTCTACTACCCTCTGAATCATCACTATTTTGTTAATGTCAAATTTGCCTCCTCTGCATAAAACCATATTGCTCCATATCTATCAATATTGGCATTCTTTTAGATATGCCATTGTAGACATAAACACTTTATAGTCATAGTTTAGAATCGAGATGGGTTTATATGAAGCTGGATCTGATGGACCTTTACCATCTTTAGGTAATACAGCCACCACCGCTTTCTTCCTGGATGTTGGTGGCGCTTCTCCTTTTAAAATACTGTTAAACAAAGCTTTCCAGATGTTTGAGTTCCTTCCTTCCTAGCTTCCAAACATACACAGGAGTAACATCTAATGTCCTTCATGGATGCATCTGCAGTCATAACAAGTGGGTTGTCCTGTCGTCAGGCAGCCCTGCAGTCGGCCGGATTCCAAAGTCCGGGTCCGGCTTCGGCTGATGTCGCACTCCACCCGACGTCATCTCTGTTGGTCTTCGGGTATAAAAGCATCAGCCGACGCCATTTTCCCCAGTCTTTCTTGCCGCGTGGCACCCGAAGCAGAAGCTGTTCGCAAGTGCCGGTCGGTCGGATCCAGAGATTACTTCTACCGAATACTACTTCAAGACTTCTAAAGCTAAGTACCCGTTGGGGACTCTTTCTTGCCTCAGCCGATGTCAGAAAAAGTTAACAATTGTTTAACCTGTGGGAAACAAATACCTCATAAAGATTTCCACTCTTACTGTCTGCCTTGTTTAGGCCCAGCCCACGACGTAGCAGCCTGTTCAGCCTGTGCCTCTTTCAACCGATTTAACGCTTAGGCGTCGGTCGGAGTTTGCAGAACAGTTTTTCGGTACTGATTTTGCGTACATTATGCCGCCGGATCCTCCGACTACCCAATCTTCCAAAACGCAAAGATAAAGACCGACACTCGCGGTCCGCGGTTTCGGCCGAAACCACGGCAAAGCAAACCGCGAGTGTCTCGGTTTCGGCCGAAACCGAGAAAACTGCTCAAAGTACAGCTGAACCTATTCTTACAACTGAGGCCCCTGCTACAATTCTTGAATCGACCTCAGAAATTTTACCCACTACGGTGGTTGACTTATCAGACACCATCCCTTGGATGTCTCTACCCCAGCACGTGGTGCTGCTAGGCCTCCAGCAGCCATGTCCATTAAGGCCTTCGCCAGGGCTAAAGCAGCCAAGACTACTAAATCAGTGCCTGTTAAAACCCCTCATCCAGGCCCTCTTCTAGTTCTCAAATGCTTTCTTTGGCAGAAGATTTAATTTCTTTAATTAGAGGATCTCAATCTCACCCAGACAGGGCCTCTCAGCCCCAGAGAAGAGACCTAGGGCAGAGCCCCTGAGCCAGTGTCTTCTGATGATTCTGCTGATGAATCAGACATAACTGACCAGCCTGAGGCTCCCTTCTCCAATTTTGAAGATTCTGATGCTGAAGAATCCATCCCAGCTGCTTCCCCACCAGAAGAATTCTCCTTTGGGGAAACCTTGCATGCCATGCGAGAACAGTTCCAATGGCAGCAACATGATTTTTCAGACTCCAGAAAAAGACTTAGGACCTTTCTGCACCTCCCACAGCACAGGCCCTTAGCTATACCTCCTGTTCTCTCTGTGGTGGATGATGCTTTCAATGATGTTTGCTCCGCTCCAGATTCTTTACCCCCAGCCCCTGCCAAACCAGACAGATTTTACAGGGTGCCAGATACTCATCACCACCTTTACAAGGCCCCACTTGCAGACCCAGAAACTATATCCCAGGGTCCCAAGGCAGTAGCAGCGACCACAGCTAAAACCCTATTCCTTCTGAAAGGGAAGCAAGGTCACTAGACAGATGGGGTAAAAAGGTCTACACTTCAGCTACTCTCTCAGCTAGAGCTTTAAACTGTCAGTTTCACATGATACAATACCAAGAATTTATGCTTGATCAGTTAACTAAAAAACTAACTACTGATGAATCTCTTGATAAGAAATATGTATTAGAGATGGTAAATAACATACAACAGGTTAGCAACCATTCCTTAAAATGTGGCTATGATGCACTGGAGGCTTCATTTAGATCAGCCATGACAGGCACAGTGATAAGAAGGCATGCATGGCTAAAGGAACAAGCTTTACCGGATCATGTTAAAGCTAAGTTGCTAGATGCTCCTATGGACAAGACAAGTTTGTTTGGTACACCTGCCCAGCAGGTTATGAAGAAAATGGAAGAAAAGGCAAAATCTGTTCAAACTGTTAAAGATTTCTTGCAGGTTCAACCCCAAGGTTTAGCAGGAACTGGCCTGCCAAAATTGGTCCTTTCCTGACTCCACAAAATTTCAAAGGGGCAGGAATAGACGTTCCAGAGGCAGAAACCAATCCAGAGGAGGTGCCTACAGAGGACGACAGTGGCAAGGTAACAACAGAGGCACAGACACAGCCACTGCCACTACATCAGCACAACCACAGTGACTTAATCCTAAATCCGCCTACCAGGGAACAAATAGCAGCTCCTCTAGGCGGAAAGTTAACCTTTTTTCAAAGAACTGGCACTACATAACAAAAGACAAGTGGATTTTACAAACCATAGATCAAGGTTACCGGTTTCACTTCCACACTTTACCAGTCAAAAGAGGAATGCCAAATCTACCTCCAAATCAAAAACAGAGGCTCTACGCCAGATAATGGAGTTAGCAAACATGAGAGCTGTGGAAAGAGTGCCAACAGCAGAACAAGGAAAGGGGTTCTACTCCAGACTATTCCTAGTTCCAAGAAAGGAAAAAAGTTGGAGACCAATTTTCGACCTGTCCACCTTAAATACATACATCATTGTCCCAAAATTCAAAATGCTGACCCTACAGCAACTTCTTCCCATGCTGGGCAAGGAGTCTTGGCTGGTAACTCTAGATCTCAAGGAGGCATACCTGCACGTCCCCATTCGACCAATCTGCAGAAGATACCTCAGATTTCTTGCAGGATCAGAGCACTATCAATTCTCAGCATTGCCCTTTGGCTTATCTACTGCGCCCAGAGTATTCACAAAATGCCTGGCATCAGTAATCGCCATTGCAGACTACAGGGAATTCAAATTTACCCATACCTGGACGACTGCCTGCTACAAGGGGACAACAAAAGCAAGCTGACAACAGATTTACAAAGGGTCATTTACTTGCTACAAGGACTGGGATACACAGTCAATTTACAAAAGTCAAGGCTGATACCATCCCAAACAAGGACATTCTTGGGCGGAATTGGACACAGTACAACAAATGGCATTCCTGACTACAGAAAAACAAAAGAACTTCCTCTTTACTTCTTGGCACTAACAAAACTGAACAAGTTAACAGCAAGAAAATTTCTACAGGCCTTGGGCTTCATGGCATCATGCATAATCTTGGTCCCATTTGCCAGACTACATATGAGGAAACTACAGTGGTACCTAAAGAATTTATGGTCCCAACACAGACACAGTCTAGAAACAGAAATCCCACTAATTCCATGCTTAAAACAGGAGTTCCTATGGTGGGCTCAGGCATGCCAGTCAAACCCAGGCCTGCCCTTCCGCAGATGTCAACCAAGCCAGACCATCACAACAGACGCTTCAGACCTAGGATGGGGGCCCACATGCTGGACAAATGCGTGCAAGGATTGTGGACACAGGATCAACTTCACCTGCACATCAATCTAAAAGAAATGCTGGCAGTAAAACTGGCAATCCAAAAGTTCAAACCATTCCTCAAAGAGGGCCAGTTGATGATAAGGACAGACAACACCACAGTCATGTGGTACATCAACAAACAGGGAGGCACTCATTCATACCCCTATGCAGAATGACCTTGGAGCTGTGGACCCTGGCACTCAGCTACAACATTCAGTTACAGGCAATATTTGTACCGGGAAAGACAATACTCTAGCAGACATACTAAGCAGAACCACTGGATGCCCACGAATGGAAGCTGCACCCGGACATCTTCAAGACCATCTCAAAGAAATGGGGAATGCCACAGATAGACCTATTCGCATCACCTCTCAATCACCAGCTCAAAAATTCTGCACAAGGACATTCCACCCACTAGCATGGAAAGTGGACTCACTCTCCTTCAACTGGAAAGGCCTAACAGCATATGCATTCCCACCTCTTCCTTTGATACACAAGGTACTACTAAAAATCAAGGAAGAACGTCCAAGGATAATCCTGATAGCCCCAAACTGGCCAAGACAACACTGGTACCCACTACTGAAGAGCATGTCTCGGAACAACATGTGGCCAATACCTCTGATGCCTTTGATGTTAACTCAGAACAACTACAGCATCATACATCCAAACCTAAAAACGCTGCAACTGACTGCATGGAACATCATATAGCAGCAGCTAATCCAGAACTTTCCCAAAGAGTTAAAGACATTATTCTTGAAGCACGCAGACCTTCAACAAGAAAGAACTATGCTGGAAAATGGAAAAGGTTTGTCATTTGGAGTACCGAAAGAGGAAAAGATGTGTCAAACATAGATATGCCTAACATTCTGGAGTATCTGGCGAACTTCTTCATTCAGGCCTGTCCTACTCCTCCATCAAGATACATGCATCAGCTATTTCAGCAGAATACAGCTTTGATCCTCCTGTTTTTCGCACCCTTTGCTCAGGCAGTTCCTCAGAGGAATCAAGAATGTAAAACCTCCAAGGAAACCACCATTACCAGCTTGGGACTTAAACTTTGTGCTAGAAAAGTTGACACTAGCACCCTTTGAACCAGCAGCAACAGCAGACCTACAACACCTGTCATGGAAAACTGCTTTCCTACTGGCAATTACTTCAGCAAGGAGGGTTTCAGAACTACAGGCCTTAATGGCAGTGCAACCCTTCCTAATCTTCCACCAAGATAGAGTGTCCTTGAGGACTAATCCTACATTTATGCCTAAGGTGGTATCCAGAGTATCTTTAAACCAGGCAATCCACCTACCTACCTTCTTTCCCAACCCACAAAACAGAGGCGAAAGAATACTGCATACCTTGGATGTACATAGACAGCTACGCTACTACTTGGACAGAACAAAAATAGCAGAAAGACTGACCAACTTTTGTAGCCTATGCAACAGGAAGGGAAGGAAAAGCTATTTCCAAACAGACAATCTCCAAATGGATAGGAAATTGCATACGATACTGTTACTCCTTCCATGGAAAACCAATTCCACAGAACATAAGACCTCATTCTACAAGGGCAACAGCCACTACCACAGCCTTCTTACGAGGAGTGGCAACCAAAGACATTATTGAGGCGGCTACTTGGACCTCTGTGCATACATTTGCCAAGCATTATAATTTGCCTCTTTATTCCAGATCCCGAGCAGGGTTTGCCACTGCTGTACTGCAAGGGATCTTAAACACACCATAATCTACCTTTATACTCCTTCCTTAGATGGCTATGGTATTCTACCCACTTGTTATGACTGCAGATGCATCCATGAAGGACATAGTACAGTTTTGTACCTACCATAAATGTAGATGTCCGAACTGGATAGCATCTGCAGTCAGGATTACCCTCCCTCCTTCCCTCTGTGGTACTCCTAGGGTGTTTACCCTCCTAATAGCTAGCTGTTGGGGAGTCTTTATGGTGTATTTGTTTGTATATATGTACATATATGCTTATTGTTGTGTTTACCTCTATCTATTTGGAAACATTGGCATCTATCCAAATTTTACCCTGCAAGAGGGCTACTGGCATCTGGGGCAAGAAACACTGAGGAAAATGGCGTCGGCTGATGCTTTTATACCCGAAGACCAACAGAGATGACGTCGGGTGGAGTGCGACATCAGCCGAAGCCGGACCCGGACTTTGGAATCCGGCCGACTGCAGGGCTGCCTGACGACAGGACAACCCACTTGTTATGACTGCAGATGCTATCCAGTTCGGACATCTACATTTATGGTAGGTACAAAACTGTACTTTCTTGAGACTTTCCTGTAGATTGGTTATACATCACCATTTTTAAATCATTTCCTCCTATTCGAGCTGTTAGTAATTGAGCCTCATCTACCGCTAGCCTTGGCATATTTAATTCTTCTGTAATCTGTAAACATTTCCATTTCCATTTGTAACTTTTCTTGAGTTCCATATTTCTCTGCTTTATGCAGGTTTTACTAAAAATTCAAAAGTATTTCTAGTACCTCTACAGGAGCTCTGGTTATCTTCCTTGTTATAGGCCCCCTAACCTTGGTGACAACCCTTTCTACTTTGTTACCTGAGTTATTGTGCTAAAAGTGTTTGTGCTTTGGAGTTATCAAAAGCAGTTGCTTAACAACAGTCTTTCTAAACTCATGCATATTACAGAGGTAATCCTTTATTTTCTGTTTAGCTCTCTGCAATTGCTCCTTCTCTTGTTCTGTGAGATTTTTCCCTATTCTGCAATAGTGTAACCTAGGCAGGTCCCTCTAAATAATTGTTTTTACTTGTTAATCATGTATTTCTTTTATTTCCACCTTATTTTTAAACTTCAGTTTAATTGTATCTCACACCCTAGCTATATTTCCAGAAGAAATGTCTGTCTTCCTAATAACTCCCAAATTAATTCCATTACCCATTCCTTAAATTCCTGTCTTTTAATCAGATAGGTGGGGAAATGCCAATGTCTCATTTTTTATTTTATTGTCCTTTATTTTCATTTTAATTGTTGTTGGATCATGATCTGAAATAGTTATTGGATGAAGCTTTCAATTAAATGCACATGTTCCTGTGAAGTATAATTTCTCTCTAGCCTAGCTCAGTTTTTGCACCTTGGGGAATAATTTGTACATTCATTATGAACTCCTAATACTCAATTCACATCTTCCATACCAAATATTTTCATACATTTCTTCAAAAATATACTGTCTTTTGTTATATCTTCCCTTCTGGGCTCCAAAAAACATTCTTACTGCTGTAAATCAAATTCCATTCCCCACCGGTAAGCAATATTCTCTATTGAAAGCTGATTATTTCTCCCAGAATTTTCTTAAGCTGTATTATAGTAGTTTTAGGTGGAACATAAACACATGCCAGTGTAATCCTCCTCCCCTTAGTACAACAAATCTACCATTGTTATCTTTCCCCCTCTTCTAACACTGTTGGAGCTCCTCTTGCAATTAATACAAGTAATCCCATTTTCCTTTGTCCCAGATATTCAGCTGAATAGCCATCCTGAAATCCTTTCTTTATCAAATTCACATGATCATTTCTTTCTAAATGTCCCTCATGTAACATAGCTATTTGCACTCTGCTTTTTTAATATAGTTCACTGCACTTTCTCTTTTGTATGTATCTGTGAGACCATTCACATTTAAAGATAATATGGAAAGTGTTGTCATTATATTAAGAAGTTCTTATTCCCACCTGTTATATGTAACAGCTTTTTTTAAATGTCTAGTGTCAGCTTTTGTTACATGCAATTAATGTTTGGGAGGTTGATCTTTTAGACTGTTGTTTCTTGTCATATCCATTTGAATCTATGTCGCATCTTACAAAACTTTTTTTGTTTTGTAAAAACCCTCAAACAAAAAAAAAAACAGACACACCCCCAGAACACCCCTAAAATCTATTTACTTAATATTAACACACAAAACTATGTACATCTTCAAATTATGAAATTTAACCATCCTATTAAGAATAATTTTCCCAGGATGACAGCCACAGGCTTGAATTAATCCATAATAAAAGTTATCCATGCTAAGATGCATGATACAGCCTGTGCTTCTACATCCACTAAGTGCTGTCTGTTTAGTCTTATCTTTATTCCTCTTCCAAATTAGAAGAACACTCGGATGCTTTCAGAAATAATTATCTTCTAGCCAATGAAAGAAAGAAAAGTGTTCTGTTTTTATTGCCCCCTTATCAGATTGTCTCCATAGAAACATGAACACTAGATCCACAGTTGCCTCCACAACAAGCAGTCATTTATTTGCTAGAGGAAAACTGTTCATTATCTGCAGTGTTATTTTATTATTTGCCTTCCCTTTAAACTTGTTATTAGTTCAAGCCAAGGGCCTTAATCCAGTCATCCCCCTGTGCAAGGGTAAATAAAAACGTACCAGTTTTTCTTTTGTCATGCTCTTTTTACATTGCATTGCTTATATTTCTTAAAATTGAACAAGGACAAAGCAGGAAAAAAACAGTGGCACCTGTTTCCCTATTACACACAAAAATAACTGAGAAAGATTTTCTTTGTGGCATGCAGTTTGTCATGCATTACAAAAATACTATTGTTAATGACAACATTTTGTTTTACTTAGAGTTAACTCTTTACTTCCTCTTCCCCGCTTCTAAATATTCTTCCATATGCTAATGATATGCTTTGGAGTCCCCTACAAGTTTAATAAAGTCAAAGAAGTCCAGTACTTCCAGGTTTTCTTGTTCCATCATGTTTCATAAGTATAATTAATGCTTTGTAATCCCACATTTATTTGCCAATTTCCAAGCTGCTGGTTTTCTTCCATTTGATCTCCATCTCTCAAATCCAGTCCCTGCTTCAATTCCAATATACTCCTAGTTCTTCTAGTCAACTCTTGTTCTTTTTTCTGTCTCTGAAGTGTTTCCCTTTGAAAAATTGGAAAAGATTTTACTGGCATAGGCTCTATATAGGCTTTATTACCATTAGAACAAGAAGCAAAATCTCCTTCTGTTTGATAGCTCTTTTGTTAGACAAACATTTGTATTTCCTCCTTAGCATGTGTTGCATCAAAAAATAATTTTGACCCTCTAGGAAAGAATATTCTGAAAATCACTGGCTACAACAGCTTGAATCTCACACTTGCTCCTCAACATTCCCTGATTACTGGAGTAAATTTACTCTTCTGCTTTGTGTACAGTGAGTAATCATTTTCTACAAATGCTCTACTGTCTTCCCACTTTTAGTACTTTGTCCTCCTGCCACAGTTTTGTCAAAATCAACCTTCTGCTGGTAGGATTGAATCTTTACTATTAAAGTTGTAGGTTGCTTTTTCATGGCCTGGTTTGGAGCATTTACATGATGTGTCCTTTCAGTTAACAACTCCTGCTGTGGTATTTCCAGTACAGTTACTTATTTTTGCTTTCATAAAATTAATATAGTGTGTTCTTTCCAGCTTCTCTGGTACAGCAGGAAATCTCAGGTTTTCCGTATGTGCTTTGTCTTCTAATTCTATTTTTTTTAACCCTCTCTTCTTGAGCAGTCTCATACTCATCCAGCCTTTTCTTCATTTTGACCCCTGATTTTTGCAGTTTTATCACCTCATCTGAATAGTTGTTTAAAGCGTCTTCCATTTTCCAGACTTTTATTTGAGTTGATATACTCCCTTAGTGTTTCATTTATTTTAATTGGCTTTGAGCACATTTGACTTTTTCCCTCTAGATTAATGGAAGTCATGTCTTGCACCAAAGGTGGAGCTTGCACTGCTTTTTGCTGAACAGCCACAGGATTCTTCCCAGTCAGTGTTTTCTTCTCACTTTTTGTGATTGATTTTCTTTCAGATTCTCTGAATTTATTTCTTGCTGGTATCCAGGCAGTGCACTTATTAGCCAGTTACTGAAATTTCCTGAAAAAGACACGTTCACTGGCTCTCTTTTCTCAGTTTCTGTTTTCACACTGGGAAAGCTGAAATTAAGCTGTTACTCAGTGTGCAGTCATCTTGGAAGTCTCCCCATGCCTGGCTGTATTGATCATAGAACAGAAGCTTTATGCTGTTAATAATAGATATAGAGGGTCCCCTCCGTTTTTTTTCTTTCTGCTATTCCTCTATAGGAAATGGCTCCAAGGCTAAATCAAAGCATATTCTACCAGAGCAGTAGCTTCAGGACAATATGCAAGAAGGCCTGGAAGAGACAGATGCTTTTTATTTTCCTTGGAGAAAATTGTTCCTCAAACAACTGCAACTTACTGCCTGGATGATGAACTTCTCTCCCTCAAACCTTCATCTTTTCTGCCTAAAAACTCTGTGAATTGTCCTGTAAGTCATTAAGCTTCCATCGAATGATAATAGCCAGTTTCAGAACTTCTGATTGGATTTGCATTATTATTTGATTATTGTGACTGTGATTATTTGGTAACTAAATTAGACTTTTTGAATTTTCCAAGCTCTATAACCTTAATAATATAAGATGTATTATATTTAGAACCTAAAAATGAAAGGATACTACATACCTTGGGTAACCACAGACAGCCCAAGTACTATCTTCAGATCAGTTGTTCATTTCTTGTGAAGGTAAGAAGGGACAACCTGTTTCAAAAGAGAATGTTTCCAAATGGTTTCTTAAAGCTATTACCTTTTCTTAAACTCACCACAACAAAATTAGTCCAGGCAGGGACAAGTCCCACTTTCAGGGCCTTGGCTTCATCTATGATTTTATGGAAAGGGTTGGATTCTAGAAGTGTTCTTAGAAGCAGCAATTTGGTTCTGTATAGATACACTTGGAAGGCATTACAAGCTTGATTCCTTCACTAGGTCTAGACCATACTTTACTACAACCATTCTCCAGAAGCTCCTGGCCCATTCTCCTTCAACCACCTAAATGTATTTAGCCAAGGTGATCTAACCATATAGCTAAGGCTACTGCAGCAGTGATTACTGTGAAAGACATAGTACATTTGTGTAGGTAAAATTACAATAATAATAGATATTTGATCACTGCAGTAGTAGTCGCTCTCTCCCTGCACCTCCATCGCCAACCCACTTGCTTTTTGGTATGCTCATACCAGGATAAGATATTTTTTTTTGTTTTAATTGCATTATCCATTCAGTGCTGAGCCTCTCTCTCTGTCTGTTGGCATGAAAGTTGTGAAGGGCTTGGCACCCACACCTGCCTTTTTATTCATCTCAGCTCAAGCTGCCTGACAGTTTGGGCTTGTAGTAGGTGCCCTGAAGCTTTGGAAGCTCAACAGTTGTATCCTTGGTGAGATATAACCCATATACTAAGGCTACTGCAGCAGTGATCATTCAAACATCTATATGTTTAGTGACAATAATTATTTTTATTTACTTTTTATTTTACATTTGTTAACTGGGATGGTCCGACTGGACACAGGTCCATTTTCAGCAGAGGCCCGGGGAGAAAAGGTCCACAGTAAGTAAAATTTTACACAACATGTTAAAATACAGTATACAGAGAATTTTCAAAACAATGTTAAAATATAGTATACAGCAGAAGACATAAGACCTATATATACAGGAAAAAATAGTTACACATGGTTAATAACAGAATAAATATACAAATTCAGTCAGCATTAGGAGAAGACCTAGATTGTAATAAATATTACAGTAGGTATATTAGGAAGTGAGGTATATGAGTGGAATAATTTTAGGACTTATGTAATACATGGGCATAGCCACTTATTCTTTAAGTGTGTCCTATGTGAGTTTTTAAATTGAGAAGTGGTAGGGGCAGAAATCAGAGCAGGAGGGAGATTATTCCAGGTTCTAGCTATGTGGAGGGAGAACAATGCTTTTCCTGCAGTATTGTTAGCCCTAGAGATACAGAGGAGGAGTTTGTCGGAAGATCGGAGAGGACAATTTGTATTATAGTGGGTGAGAAGTTGGCCTAGTGCAGGGTTTTTTTTCTGGATGTGTTACCACATTGTAGGCAATGACAAATTGGTGATAGGTTAGTAGCTGGGGAAGTTCCAGCCATTGTAGTTGCCTTAGACCCTGGCAATGGTGGATTCTAAAGGTGGAGTTGTTTGCAAACTTGGCGATTTTATTATAACATGATTAGAGTTTGGCAAGGTCAAGTTTTCTAAGCTGGTTTTAAGAAGTGGAGCAGCATACATTAAGGGTAGATGAGGAGAGCGTAGGCTAGGGTAATCTGTGCTTGTTTAGAGAGGGATTTCCTGTGCCTATATAGTGTTCCCATTTTTTTATGGACTTTTTTGATAGTTTGTGAAATGTGGACGTCAAGGTGTAGATTTATATCAATTTCAATGCCTAGGAGTTTGGTATGGTCAGAGGGAGAGATAATAGTGCTATTTTTGGAGGAGATATTGAAGGATAGAGGGGTGGAAATGGTTTTGTTGGGGTTGAAAAGGAGTAATTTGGTTTTATTAGGGTTTAGAATAAGTTGGATCTGAGTGATCAAACTTTCCACAGAGCTAAAGGATTCCTGGGTGAGTTATAGGGTTGGAAGTGATGGAGCTGAACAGATAAGAGCTGAATCGTCAGCGTATTGTATACGTGAAGCATGCTGTGTGGTGGTATGGAGATTATTGGTAAATAAGGAGAAAAGAAGTGGGCCTAATATGGAGCCTTGTAGTACACCTATGGTAGTTGGGAGTAAGGGGGATAGTACAGTTTGCCATTGGACACATTGTTGCCTATTTGACAGCTTTTAAACCAGGCTATAGCAGAAGGGGCAAAGGAGAGGGATGTCAGGGTGTCTAGTAGTAAGGAATGTGAAACCATGTCAAATGCTTTGGAGAGGTCTAGAAATATTGCAGATACAAAGTTATTATTATTTCTATGTTGGTTGATCAGATTGGTGAACCAGAGGAAAGCAGTGATTGTGCTATGGTGGTGTTGGAAGCCATGTTGTGTGGTGGAGAGGAGATGGTGTGAGTTTAGGAATTGTGTTACCTAAGAATGTATACATTTCTCTAGTATTTTAGATAAGAGGGATAGAATGGCAATGGGGAGATAATTTGAGTATTCATAAGAGTTTCTGCTTTTATGTAGTGGAATAATGTATGATACCTTCCATAGCTGTGGAACATATGCTTCTTGTACAGAGCGATTGATAAGAATAGAAATAGGGTAGGATAAGGATTCAGTAGCTATTTTTAGGAAGTTGGCTAGTAGATTGTCAGCAGCACGGGTGGTGGGTTTCAGTTTTAGGAGTTTTTTTTTAACTGTCGAGGTGGGAACGGGTAGAGTGTAAAGGATGGGATGTTGTCAGGGCATTTGGTTGGGTTATATGTAGGGCCATTTTTGGATAGTTGGGAGGATAGTGTTAAGATGGATTCTGTGAAGTGGTTATTGAATTGGGAGGCAATGCCCTTGTTGTCATTCATGGAGTTAGTAGTGGGAATGGTAGTTTCGCCTGGGTTTAGGAAAGGGTTAATGGCATGCCAAAACATTTGAGGATCTTTTGAATGTTTGTTGTGGATATTGGGGAAGTAATTTTGTCTCTTGAGTTTAGTTTGTCTCTTGGCCTGATTTCCAAGTTGTAGGTAACTTTGTTTGGTTAGGCTAGTATTGTATTTCTTCCAAATTTTTCCAAGCCTTATCCCTTGACTTTAAAAGGGCTCTAGTTTCCCTAGTTAGACATGGTGCATAGTTTGCCTTGGCTTTTATTTTCCTGCTTGGTGCAAGTCTGTCAAGGATATTGATGAGAATATTCTTGAAGTAGTCAACGCCTTGGTCTAGATTTAGGGTTAGTAGTGGTTTCCATTTACTATGTTTTAGAATACTGTTTAGTTCTTGTATGTTTAGTTTACGATCGTCTCTGACTTGTCTAAAAACAATGGGTTTGACTATGTTGGTATGTTTCCAGAGGAGGAAAGTGGGGAGATGGTCATTAAGACCACCAGGAAGGCATCCTGTCTGATAATTTTGTTTGGGGCAGTTAACTAGTGTCCAATCTAGAAAATACTGTTTGTGGGTTTTTTTTGTTGTTGATTCTAGTAGGTTCTTGGATAGGTTGGGTAAAACTGGAAAGATTTATATAGTTAGTGGGGTTGTTTGAGGTACAGGCTGACCAATCAGTGTTCAGGTCACCTACGGTTTCTTGGGGGAGATTATCTGTGGCCCATTGGAACATTTGTTCAATGATGGGAGAGTTATTACCTGGGAGAATATAACAAGAGAGAATAATGATAGTTTTTGTGTCATTTATGCTTAGGGTTGAACCTAAGGTTTCGGCATTTTGAAATTTAGCTATGGGGGTTTGCAGAGATTTGATGTTGATTGTATTTTATAGAGGATAGCAACTCTACCTCCCTTTTTGCCCACTCTATCCAGTCTTGGGATATTATATCCTGGTGGGATAATTTCTTCATTTTGGGTACTAGGTTTTAGCCACATCTCAGTAATTGTTAGTATGTCAAGGGAGTAGTGAGCTATAAATGAGTGTAGGTCAGAAAGTTTGTTAGTGATACTTTTGATGTTGACATTCCGAATCAATAGGTCATAGATTAGCCTAGCAGAGAGTGGAGAGATTTGTGGTCCAGGGTTTAGGAGTAGGTCTCCAGATATAAGTAGATTTTTAGTGATAAACAGTATGTGTTTATTTGTGTGCACTATGTCTATGTTGGATCTAAATAATATTTTTCTAGGGTAAGACTGTATTATGTGAGACTTACGAATGTGTAGGATTAAGCTGTCTTTAAATGATGTAGAAGAGATAGGAAAGAAAATGTGTGAGCATCTAGTTGTTTGAGAAAGTGTTATGTGGAATGATGTGTTTTCTAGTGATGTGTTTGTATATAATGATGTGCTATTTGTTAGGTATGTGAGGGTTAGGAAGAGAAATCCTAGGATTAATGGTATTTTATGAGGGAGTAGGGGTTGGGTCTTTGTGGTTTTGGGGTTCAAGTATGGGTGTGAGTGTGAATGCATGGCAAGTAGATATTATGTAGCTTTTTAAGGTAGAAATTTGATAGGGGGTGTGTATGAGAGGTCTTTGATTGGAGAAGGGTGTGGTCAGGTGATCTGGGGTTAGAATAAATATAGAGGTAGTGGGGTGGGTGGGAAATGGGGGCAGGATAGGGGAGCGGAGTGAGCTGAGCGTAGCAAGGCGAATGGAGCAGGGCTACTCAGTCCTTGAGACTGCAGAACCTATCTATAGGGCTGGTCAGGACAGAAAAGTAAAAGGAAGATACCTCTGTAATTAAGCAGGAGTGGGATGGAGTTGTGCAGGTTCAAGGTGGGGAGGGGGGTGGACACAAAGTAATACAAGGCTGTGAGTCAGAAAAACTGGACTAGACCAGCTGCTAAAAAGAAAACAGGAAAACCAAACCAAGTCAGTTCCAGGTCAGTGTAGTGCAGTATCTTCCTAATAACTACCAAATCTTATGCTACTAATCTAGTACAGTGTGGTGAAAAGGACCACCATTTCTACAGGGAAAACAATTAAAGTATGGGCTGCAGGTACATAGATAAACTTTTTCCAAAAGAAAGTAGTTTTAAGTAATTGACATAGGAGTACAATAGGATGAGAAAAATGGGGGGGGGCAGTAGTGTGCATGTGTATAGTGAAAGGGGAAAGAGTCTTCAGTTTAGCGGACAGATTAAATACAACTCTAAGGCAGTTGCCTTGGGTAATCATCAGGTTGGAGATGTGAATACATCTGACCATCAGAATAGCGTACAAGAGGCAGCTGGGAATGAAGAAACAATGAAACAAGTAACACCAACTGGTAATAGTACTTTTTTAGATTCAAATCAGCGGGTAGTGATACGACTACCAAAGCAGGTGAATATGCAGAAGCGGAATGCATCAAGAGACCGCTCACAATCGCATGGGAGAATGCACAATGGCCCTGTGACATGGAGCAGGATGAACAGACATTAGTAAGTTCTTCAACTGCTGTTAGTAACACTTTACAAACTGATGAAGAGACTTCTCATGTAGAGCAATGTCCGGTAATTAATTAATCTGATTGTGCTTTGTCTAAAGCAGCTATTTCATTGTTAGGGCATGGCATAAAGTTTATACCAGCTGGTCTTGACAGTATGGTAAATGCCATTACTGATTTGAAAGTCTTTACTCGTAACCTCAATTTGAAGCTTATTTTTAAAGACTCAGTGTAAAAGGTCTAGTACATTTGTACCATTGAGTGACCCTGTAGCGATGGCATTTAATGACATTTGTGAGAAACAAATACGTGAGTTGTATGATAACAGTGACTTTAGGAAAACCTATAATGTAACTAAAGAGGAACTTGAAGCTCTGAAGGCTTTAGAGGACAATGTGGACATAATAATTAAAGAAGCTGATAAAGGTGGTTGTATTGTTGTGATGAACCAATGTGATTATATTAATGCCCTGAATGAGCTGGTTTCTGCTGTTCAAACTTTTAAAGTAATCACACAGAATGATGTTAATAAGATTATTGGTAGAATTAACATGTATTTATACATACATGCGTACAGATGTTTCAAGCACGGGCATTAATGCCCTTCTAGCTTGCCAATATACCAAAACACTTGTTCCCATAATAAATGTCCAGGCTGTTCTTAAAAATATCTAAACTAGTACTTGCTTTAATGTAATTTGGTAGTCTGTTCCAAGCATCAGCTACTCTGTCAGAGAACGAATTACTGCACTTCTCATTCCTATAGAATCTTCTACATAGGTTGTCTGATGATTCTCTAGTACTTTTTGATAACCCCAAACATTCCCAGAGGTAGTTGCCCCTAAATGCCTTATATACCTGTATAAGATCTTGTTGTAGATATCTGTAAGAGACAGTATACAAGTTGATATTTTAGTCTTTCATAATAACTTAGATTTTCACATCCATGGACGCCCTTGGTATATTTCTGCTGTACTCTTTCCAGTTTATTCATGCTTGTTTTCCTATAGGGTTTCTATATTGTTATTCCATACTCAAGTTTAGGTCTAATGTAACTTATAATGACTTCATTATGTTTGATTTCCTAGACTTTATAAATCTTTTTATACAACCTATAGTTCTATAACTATTATTAGCCAATTGGTTGATATGATTAGAAAAACTCATAGCTGAATCTACCCATATACCCAGGTCCTTAAATGAGTCTACAGTTTCAATCACTGTGTACTGTATTAAATATTCACCTTTCAGTTTATGTCTCCCAAATCTCATATGCTTAGTTTTTGATGTATTTATCAACATATTATTCTCCTGTGACCAAATGGTCTATTTAGTCAAATTATTTTGCAGACATGCCTTATCTGTAACACTTGTAATCAGTTTATCCAATTTCAGGTCATCAACATATAGACTGTAGAACACCTCAGATGAAAAAGTAAGGTCGGAAACATGCCATCTAAACAAGTAAGGGCCTAGGACAGAGCCCTGTGGGACACCTTGACTGTAACCAAGGATTTCACCTGTCCATTTGGTGTGTGATACTTGCCATGTCCTATTTATAAGCCATGCAGCTATCCATCTTATCAACAGTACATCAGAACGTAGTTGTACTAATTTATTGATCAGTGTTTTGTGCATGAGCCTGTCAAATGCTGAAGTTAAATCTATATAAATCACATCACAGCACAATTTTTCATTCCTAGCTGTTATTATATTGTTATAGAACATCATGTTACAGGTGGTAGTAGATCTATTTTCAACATATGCATGCTGATATATGGTTTCAAGCCCCAACCTATCCAGTTCTGACAATAACTTATCCAGTATTACCTTCGCCATTATGTTTCCACAACATGAAAGTAGACTTAAGGGTCTATATGATTCTGGGTTTGTCCTACTCCCATTTCCCTTAAAGACACGTTTAATAAGTGCATGTCCCCAGTCTTGAGGAATCTCCCCATATTTATATGACCTAGTGAATAATAGATATAATGGTAATGTAAGTCCTTGCTGAAGTGTTCTCAGGTCGTTGTTACTTATTCCATCTCCTCCTGCTGTTTGTTTGGATCCAGTTTGCACAGTTCTTTTTCAGTATAATCTAATTTGATTCCAGTATCTGGGGTTACCTGGACGTCACTAGGACAACTTACCACCCCTTTTGTGGAACCAAACTGTTTTGCATATGATTTTATACATATATCTATAATCTGTTGTGTCTGAGAATAAATTTTGGAATCTGCACACAGTTTATCAATTTGTGTATCTTTACTCCTTTCACATCTTATGTATCTATAAAAAGGATGTTCATCGTGTTTCACTGTTGCAGTCATTACACTTGGGTTATCCTGTTGGCAGGCGACCCGTAGTCGGCCTGAGTTCCAAAGTCTTGGTCCGGCGTCGGTTGCTGTCGCCTCTTCCCTGACGTCAGGGCGCCAGGGGTATAAAAGTTGCAACCGACGCCATTTTCTTCAGTCTTTCTTGCCGCGCGGTGCCCGAAGCATAAGCAGTTCGCAAGTGCCGGTCGGCCGACTCCTGAGATTTTCAAAATTGAATTTCAGATACGATGTCTTCAATAAAGCTAAGTACCCCATTGGGGAAACTTTTTCTTGCTCCAGACCGATATCAGTAAAAGTTAATAATTGTATTTCTTGTGGGAAGCAAATACCTCATAAGGACTTTCACTCTTACTGCATTCCTTGCCTAGGCACTGACCACGGCATCACTAGTTGTCGGTTTTGTGCTAGATTTAATAAACGCACTATTAAACGTCGGTTTGATTTTGCTTTACATTATTTTGGATGAAGATTTAATTACATAATGCCGTCGGAACAGCCGACGACCGCAATGTATAAAAAACGCAAAGACAAAGAAAAAGACAGGCATCCGAGGTCCAAAACCAACGACGAAGCCTCTTCTAGGCCAGTCGCTGGTTCTCAGTGAGGTGCTTTCACAGCCCCTGACACCCGCTACCTCAGAGCCATGGGCCACAACCGACAGCCACGTGGAGACTCCGAGGCCTGTGGAAAGGTATTGGGCCTACGGAAAATATACCCTCAGATGGGTCCGGAGACGCTGAGCAGGCACCGGCTTCTGAGGGTGTTTTCAGACCTTCACAGCTTACAATTAAAGCTACTACAGCAGCAAAGGCAAAGTCAAAAACACCATTAAAGACAAATAAACAAGTGCAGCATTCTCCAGAACAGTCATCCATGCCTAAGAAACAGATGCTTAAAATGGCCGAAGACCTTATTACTTTAATCAGGGGCTCCTATCCCCCTCTTGACAAAAGGCCTAGGCATGACACTGATTATGATTCCTCTGATCAGGTTACCATTTCTTCTGATTCTTCTTCTGACCAGGGCTATTCTCTCCCTCCCTATGAGGACTCTGATGCTGAAGAGTCCATTCCTTCAGCCTCACTGTCTGAGGATTACTCTTTTGGGGAAACCCTGCACACCATGAGGGAGCATTTCCATTGGGAGAGCCAGGATTACACAGAATCCAAGAAAAGGCTCAGAGATTTCCTTCTATTGCCTCAGCACAGGCCCTTGGCTATCCCCCTTGTGCTTGATATTGTTGTTGATGTTTTTTCTGAATCCAGTCTGTCCCCATATTTTTTACCCCCTGCACCAGTAAAGCCAAACAGGTACTACAGGGTCCTGACTCTCATAAATTTCTTTACAAAAACCCCGCTGCGAACCCAGAAACTATTTCTCAGGGTCCAAAAGGGGTTAAAGCTTCCACTGCCAAAAATCCTGTCCCCTCAGATAGGGATTCCAGAGCTCTGGACAGATGGGGGAAAAAAGTTTACACTTCTGCTACTTTAGCTGTAAGAGCTTTAAACTGCCAGTTTCACATGCTTAAATATCAGCAGTGTCTCATGTCATTGTTAAAGCAGAAAATGGTTACAAATATAGAAGGTCCTGACTGTAAAGAAATGCAGGATTTATTGCATGCAGTTGAACAAGTGGGAAAGCATACTCTGCAATGTGGTTTTGATTCATTAGAGGCTTCTTGTAGAGCCGCAGTTACAGGCTCAGTTATTTGAAGACATGCTTGGTTGAAAGAACAAAGTTTACCTGACCATGTTAAAATGAAATTATTGGATGCTCCACTACAGCATGATACTTTGTTTGGTGTTAAGGCAGACGAGGTTTTAAAGAAAATGGACAATAAAGCAAAGTCAATGCAAACTGTGAAAGATTTCTTACAGGTTCAACCACCTAGATTTAGCAGGAACGGGCCTTCAAAAAATTGGTCCTTTCCAGTGTCAGACAGGCCACATAGAGGCAGATACAGACGACCAAGAGGCAGATCTCAGCCCCAAGGCTCCTACAGACCTAAACAATGGGGTGCTTCAGCCCCCAAAGGAGGAGAAGACAAATCACAACCTTATAGGAAACAGTCACAATGACTTCCCTCTGCAAATACCAAGCTCTTACCAGTTGACAGCACCCCTAGGGGGAAAGCTAACACTTTTCTCAAAAAATTGGCACATGATCACCCAAGACCAATGGGTGTTGAATATTGTTTCTCAAGGGTACAGGTTCCACTTCCACATGCTTCCAAAACCAAAAGGTATGCCAAACCTGCCACCAAACCAATGGGCAGAGGCTCAAAAAATTGCAGCTCTTATGGATATGGGAGCTATTCAAAATGTTCAACAAGAAGAACAGGGCCAAGGATTTTACTCAGGACTTTTCCTAGTACCCAGAAAGGACAAAGCATGGAGACCAATACTGGACCTGTCAATCCTAAATACTTTCCTGGATGTTCCAAAATTCAGAATGTTAACACTACAACAACTCTTGCCCATGCTGGGCAAAGAGGCTTGGCTAGTTACTTTGGATCTCAAGGAGGCATACCTGCACGTCCCAATCAGACAATCGTGCAGAAGATACCTCAGATTTATAGCAGGCTCAATGCATTATCAGTTCTCTGCACTGCCCTTTGGCTTATCTACTGCGCCCAGGGTCTTCACAAAATGCCTGCCACCAGTAATTGCATTTTGCAGACAAAAAGGAATTCAAATATATCCCTACTTGGACGACTGCCTTATTCAAGCAGAGAGCAAGGACATTCTTCTAAAGCACCTGGACTTTGTAAAAAGATTACTAATTTGCCTAGGGTACACAGTAAATGAAAAGAAATCAAAACTAGTGCCCTCTCAAGAGATAATATTCCTGGGTGCAAGCTTAAATACAACTACCCAGATGGCTTATCTCACACCAAACAAACCAAGGCAACTGACTCATTACTTTCAAAGACCCAGCTCCCTGCAAGAAAAATTCTGCAGGCCCTGGGTTTCATGGCATCTTGCATTCTACTAATTCCATATGCCAAACTGCATATGAGGAAACTACAATGGTATCTAAAAAGTGTTTGGACTCAGCATTGTCACAGCCTAGAGACAATCATAACCTTGATTCCCTGCCTACAACAGGAGTTTCAATGGTGGTCCCAGGCCTGTCACCACAACAAGGGACAGCCTTTCACCTTACCTACAGCCAGGCAGACAATAACAATGGATGCATCGGATTACGCCTGGGGAGCACATATGGCAGGAAAATGTATTCAGGGCACGTGGCCCAAGGAACAAATGCATCTTCACATCAATCAAAAAGAGATGCTAGCTGTACAGAATGTCCTGACAGCCTTCAAGGACCTAATCCATCCAGGACAATTATTAATAAAGATGGACAATACCACAGTTATGTGGTACATAAACAAACAAGGGGGCACACATTCCTACCCCTTATGCAGACAAGCCATGACTTTGTGGAACACAGCACTGACTTACCAGGTACATCTGCAAGCACAATTCCTGCCAGGAACAAAAAATACACTGGCAGACGAACTAAGCAGAAATCTCATGGATCCTCACGAATGGAAGCTAAATCCACAAGTGTTCAACATGATAACAAGGGAATGGGGACGCCCAGACATAGATCTATTTGCCTCCCCTCACAATTGCCAATTACAGAAATTTTGTGCAAGGACTTATCACTCTCGAGCATGGAAAGTGGATGCTCTATCTTTCAACTGGAAAAACCTGACAGTCTATGCCTTCCCTCCAATGCCTCTTCTCACCAAGGTGCTTCTAAAAGTCAGACAAGAGAGGCCAAAAATGATCCTGATTGCACCAGACTGGCCACGCCAGCACTGGTACCCACTCCTAAAGATGTTGTCCCAAGGCCCGCCTTGGCCTCTACCTCAAATCCCTTATCTTCTGACACAGCAAAACAATCAGATTTGCACAGTCAACTCAGAACCTTAAACCTGGCAGCATGGCAGATAATGTAGCCACTCAGACTGCACCTCTCTCTAAAGCTGTTATGGATGTAATTTTGGAAGCCAAGAGACCCAACACTAGGAAATCTTATGCGGAAAAATGGAAGAGATTCTGTGCTTGGAACCAGGCACAAGGGCTCGACTCACTGGTCCCTAATATGCCTCAGATTTTACAATACCTGACTGAGATGTTGGACAAAGGCCTATCTTCTTCTTCTATTAAAATCCTTGCCTCTGCCATTTCAGCTCATTACAATACGGATCCTCCTATTTTTTCACATCCTCTACTACGACAGTACCTCAGAGGGGCAAAGAATATAAGACCCCTAGGAGAGCACCAGTACCTACTTGGGACCTCAACTTTGTTTTAGAAAAACTAACACTGCCTCCTTTTGAACCAGCCAGCACAACTGATCTAAAATTCTTGTCATGGAAAACTGCTCTGCTCCTAGCAATAACTTCAGCAAGAAGAGTTTCAGAGTTATAGGCATTGATGGCTGTGGAACCTTTCCTCATTTTTCACCAGGACAGGGTTTCTCTAAGGACGAACCCAACATTCATGCCAAAAGTGGTCTCCAATGTGGCCTTAAACTAAACTATTCATTTGCCTACTTTCTACCCAAATCCCCAGAATAAAGGGGAAAGACTTCTGCACTCTTTGGATATACATAGGCAGCTGTGATTTTACTTGGACAAAACAAAAGCTTTCAGAAAAACTGAGCAACTGTTTGTAGCATATGCTGCAGGATCACAAGGAAAACCTATTACAAAGCAGACAATCTCCAAATGGATAGGGCACTGCATCCGCTTCTGTTATGCACAACATGGCAAATCTGTGCCTAAGGGCATTAGGCCTCATTCTACCAGAGCAGCAGCCACTTCAGCAGCCTTCCTCAGAAGGGGTACCAACCAAATTATTATATTTATTATATTAAATTACATATTAGAAGCTGCAACCTGGAGCTCAGTGCACACTTTTACCAAGCACTACCACCTACCTCTCTACTCCATATCCAGAGTAGGCTTTGCCACTGCAGTTCTGCAGGGCTTGTTAGCCTCACCAAATCCAATCTAGACCCAGCCACCCTACCTCAGCTATGGGATTCTACCCAAGTGTAATGACTGAATCATTGAAACATGGATGAACATAGTACAGTTGTGTACCAACCATAAATGTAGATGTTCGAGTGTATTCACTGTTGCAGTCCTGGTTACCCACCCACCATCCCCCTCTTTGCTGGGACTATTCTGTACTTCTCAACTCTATACAGCCTATGTGGTGTATTTGCTTTTAGAAGAAGAAAATGTTTTTAGTGATATATGCATGGTTGGTTGGCATATTTTTATCTTTACAGCCTTCATATCTGGGGGCACCTGACATCTGGGGCAAGAAAAACTGAAGAAAATGGCGTCGGTTGCAACTTTTATACCCCTGGCGCACTGATGTCAGGGAAGAGGCGACAGCAACCGACACCGGACCAAGACTTTGGAACTCTGGCCGATTACGGGTCGCCTGCCAGCAGGATAACCCAAGTGTAATGACTGCAACAGTAAATACACTCGAACATCAACATTTATGGTAGGTACACAACTGTACTTTTCCTGTTATGCTCAATATCTTTAAATACATTTTCTTCAAATTTTTCTTGATAACACTATGCTTAATCTGTTTGTCCAGCATGTTTATTTCAGTTTTCAAAGTTGTAGTTCGACATCTCTTCCATTTCTTACATTTTTTGTTTCTCACCTTAATGAGATACATTGTTCTTATGGAAATATACCCCCCTGATGTTGCGTGCCTAAATCCTGATGTTAAACATTTGACTTTTTGCACTCAAACAATTTCTCTTTCAAAACTTTCCACATTCCATCTGCAGTTTTTCCACTGAACACCTCACTCCATTTAGTTTTATATAGTAACTGTTTTGCTTCCCTGTAATCTGTAATTAACCTTCTGTGCATTGGCTTAGATTTCAGTTTGGCAGAATTATCTAGCAACAAATTAACCTTAATAACCCTATGATCACTGCACATCAATGGTGGTAAAAATTGACTTGGAAGTTACAGTAATTTATTTGGGAACACAAACAATATCTAGTATATTCTGTCCCCTGGTAGTTTTTTTTTTTACAGTCTGAAGCATCATTTTTTGTTCCTGAATATACTCTGTGAATAATTTCTTTACTAACATTGTTGAATCAATATTATTCCAGTCTGTTTCTGGTGAATTTAAGTCCCCAGCTAATGTTATTCTTCTCTCCTGTGTTTCATGCAAGAAATGTATGAATTCCTGTAGGTCATCTGCACTTGACTTTGTTGTGTTTGTTATATGTTCCAGGGTTGTCTTTATTGTCACAGTTACATAGTGCATAGTATTGGTGTTATCATTGAACATGCAATAATCACAGGTCTCATAGCTATCTTTAATCCCTATCATAACACCTCCACCTGATTTTTTGTTAGAATGTCTGTTACAGTAAAAAACATTTATACCCTGTCAGAAGTGCTTTTCCATTCATTGTTCTTTAACCATGTTTCACAAACAACATTATCAATCTTGTGGGAACATAGCAAATTTTCTAATAAAAAAAACATTATTATTAATGCTCCTAGCATTGACAACCATCAGAGATGCATCAGATGTTGCTGTCTGTGAACTGTTACATTTTTGACCTGGCAAAAATCCTGGCTAGTGTTTGTCAAATATTGCAAAATATCTGCTGCAAAAATTATCTTCCCTGATCTAGACAAATGCACACCATCCTGTCTGAACATGTGTGCCCAAAATAAGGCTTGGATGCTCTACACATTTCCATTTTTTAAAACAGGACATTTTTTTCCATGTAGGTGTTTATCCAAAAAATCTTTTCATTCAGTGACCTGACTTTCCTTTCTACAGGTGATTTGTGAAAAATATGTCCTCACCAGTACAAGCTATACTGTCTAGGAGGGCTGTCAGTTCCCGACTAACAGAGAATCTTTGTTGGTGACATAATTTGTACCAACATGAATAAAAACAGATCCATACTTCCTTACATTAAGGTATTCCAAGGCTTGTTTCACATCTTCTATTTTTGCTCTTGGCAAGCATAACACTACTCGATGTTATGATCTTCAGGTTATGAATGACATTGATATTCTTCTTTTTCTTTCGACTGTTCCCATTAGGGGTCGCCACAGCGGATCATCTTTTCTTCTTCCTGTCCTCTGCATCTTGCTCTGTCACACCAACCACCTGCATTTCTTCTCTCACTACATCCATAAACCTTATCTTAGGCCTTCCTCTTTCCCTTTTACCTGGCAGCTTCATCCTTAGCATCCTTTTCCCAGTATACCCAGCATCCCTCCTCAGCACATGTCCAAACCAGTGCAATCTCACCTCTCTGGCTTTGTCTCCAAACCGTCCAACCTGCGCTGACCCTTTAATATACTTATTCCTAATCCTGTCTACCCTTGTCACACCTAGTGCAAATCTTAACATCTTTTACTCTGCCACATCCAGCTCTGACTCTTGCCTTTTTGTAAATGCCACTTTCTCCAACCCATATAACATAGCTGGTCTCACTACCATCTTGTAGACCTTCATTTCACTCTTACTGGTACTTGTCTGTCATAAATCACTCCTGACACCCTTCTTCACCCTGCCTGTACTCTCTTCTTCACCTCTCTTCCACACATGCCATTACTCTGAACTGTTGATCCCAAGTATTTAAACTCATCCACCTTCGCCACTTCTACTCCCTGCATCCTCACCATTCCTCTGTCCTCCCTCTCATTCAAACACATATATTCTGTATTAGTCCTGCTGACCTTCATTCCTCTCCTCTCTAGAGCATATCTCCACCTCTTCAGGGTCTCCTCAACCTGTTCCCTACTCTCACTACATATCACAATGTCATCTGCAAACATCATAGTCCACAGGGACTCCTGTCTAATCTCGTCTGTCAACCTGTCCATCACCACTGCAAATAAGAAAGGGCTCAGAGCTTATCCTTGATGTAATCCCACCTCCATCTTAAACACATCTGTCACTCTCACTGCAGATCTCACCGCTGTCACACTACCCTTCTACATATCCTGTACCACTCTTACATACTTTTCTGTCACTCCCGACTTCCTCATACAATACCACAACTTCTCTCTAGGCACCCTGTCATATGCTTTCTCTAAGTCCACAAAGACACAATGTAGCTCCTTCTGACCTTCTCTGTACTTTCTCCATCAACACTCAGAGCAAACATTGCATCTGTAGTGCTCTTTCCTGGCATGAAACCATACTGCTGATCATTAATCATCACGTCCCTTCTTAACCTAGCTTCTACTACTCTTTCCCATAATTTCATGCTGTGGCTGATGAGTTTTATCCCTCTGTAGTTACTACAGCTCTGCACATCACCCTTATTCTTAAAAATCATTTTTCTCCACTCCTTAGGCATCCTCTCACTTTCCAAGATTTCATTAAATAATCTGGTTAAAAATTCCACTGCCATTTCTCCTGAACACCTCCATGCTTCCATGGGTATGTCATCTGGACCAACAGCCTTTCAATTCTTCATCCTCTTCATTGCTATCCTTACTTTCTCCTTGCTCATCCGTTACACTTCCTGATTCACTATCCCCATATTATCCAACCTTGTCTCTCTGTCATTTTCTTCATTCATCAGCCCTTCAACATACTCTTTCCATCTGCTCAACACACTCTCCTCACTTGTGAGTATGTTTCCCTCATTATCCTGTATCACCTTTACCTGCTGCACATCTTTCCTAGCTTGGTCCCTCTGTCTAGCCAATCGGTACAGGTCCTTTTCTCCCTCCTTAGTGTCCATCTTTTCATACAACTCTCTATATGCCTTATCCTTAGCCTTTGCCACCTCTCTCTTTGCCATGCACCTCATCTCCTTATACTCCTGCCTACTTTCTTTGTCTCTCTGACAATCCCACTTCTTCTTCGCCAACCTCTTTCTCTGTATACTCTCCTGTACTTCCTCATTCCACCACCATGTCTCCTTGTCCTCCTTCCTCTGTCCAGATGTCACACCAAGCACCTTTCTAGCAGTCTCCCTTACTAGCTCTGCTGTAGTTACCCAGCTGTTCGGTCACTCTTCACTGCCACCCAGTGCCCGTCTTAACTCTTCTCTGAACTCCACCTCACAATCACCCTTTTTCAATTTCCACCATTTGATCCTTGGTGCTGCCCTCACACACCTTCTCCTCTTCTTGATCACCATCATCATTCTACAGACCACCATTCTATGCTGCCTAACTACACTTTCTCCCATCACCACTTTACAGTCTCCAACCTCCTTCAAACTGGCCCTCCTGCATAGGATATAATCCACCTGTGTGCATCTCCCTCCACTCTTGTGTGTCACCCTATGCTCCTTCCTCTTATTAAAATACATATTCACCACATCCATGTCCATCCTTTTTGCAAAATCCACTGCCATCTGACCTTCTGCATTCCTTTCCTTAACACCATACCTACCCATCACTTCCTCATCCCCTCTGTTCCCTTCACCAACATGCCCATTGAAATCTGCTCCAATCACCTCTCTCTCACCCTTGGGTACAGTCATCAACACTTCATCCAACTCACTCCAAAATGTTTCTTTCTCATCCATCACTCACCCAACTTGCAGAGAATATACACTAACAACATTCATCATTACACCATCAATTACCAGCTTTATAAACATCACTCTGACACGCTTTTCACCTCCAAAACACTCTTGGGATACTGTCCTTCAGGATAACCCCTACCCCATTTCTCCTCCCATCCACACCATGATAGAACAATTTGAACCCGCCTCCAATACACCTGGCGTTACTTCCCTTCCACCTGGTCTCTTGCACACACAATATAGCAACCTTCCTTCTGTCCATCATATCAGCTGGCTCTCTCCCTATACCAGTCATACTGCAAACATTCAAAGTTCCTACCCTCACTACCACACTCCTAACCTTTCTCCTCTCTTCCTGCATTTGGGCATGCCTTCCCCTTCTTCTTCTCCTTCTCCTCCTTTGGCCAACAGTAGCCCAGTTTCCACCAGCACCCTGTTGGCTAACTGTACTGGTGGTGGTCGTTAACCTGGGCCTCGACCAGTCCGGTATGTAAATCTGTATTGTTTTCCACATATCTCATTTGGTAAATATTTTACGCCTGATGCCCTTCCTGACGCAACCCTCCCCATTTATCCGAGCTTGGGACCAGCATGAAGAAGTGATGACATTGATATTGAAACCTTTAATTTTCTTACTGTTATGTGTCCAGTTGTTCCTGTGCTGTATTGGTTACCAAAGGTACACAAGTCCCTTCAGAAACCCCCTATGAGACCTATTGTCTCAGGAAAGGGATTTGCCACTGAGCCCATGTCTGTGTATCTGCAGAGTATTTTGAAAGAATATTTAACTCATGTTCGTAGTTGTCAGCGATACTGGTGATTTTCTAACTAAATTATTTGAATGGTTTAAAGTTAATGTGAAGATGGAGATTGTGTTCGTGACCTTAGACATAAAATCCTTATTCACGGTAATTCCCAATACATATGTGTTTGATAGAGTAAGATAGATTATATGTGAACATGGTGGGTACAGTGCAAGGGAGATTGAGAGACTTTGTGATCTTTTAGAGTTAACACTTGAAAACAATATATTCTTGTTTAATAACCAGATATATCAGCAGGTGTCCGGGATAGCGATGGTACTCCCATCGCTAATACCTATGCGAATTTGACTTTGAGTAAATGGGAGGATGCTACTGTATATGGTGGATGGAATGTGTATGCTTCAAATGTACTTTTTTACAAACTTTTGTCGATGACGTCTTTATGGTTTGGGATGGTAGGCAAGATGAATTGGATGAATTTTTGCTTTATTTAAATCAAACTACGGACTTTTTAAGGTTTGAAATGACTGTTTCTCTGATTGAGATTAATTTCTTGGATGTTAAGATTTGGTTTAATGGTAGTGAATTACATACTAGTATATTTAAGGAGGACGTGCATATGATTAGATACTTACATAGGAAAAGTATGCATGCTAAGCATACATTTAAGGGTATTATTAAATGCCAATACATGCGAGCCAGCAGTTTAAACACTCAAGATGATACATGTATTGAGCAGATGGCTCATATGACGGAAGAGTTTATAGCAAGAGTTTACGATATCCATCAGTTAGAAACTACTAGGAATAAGGTAGTGGAGTGAAGGCAAGGGGAGGCTAGACCCTATTTTTCAGATCAAAACAATGTCAGTATGCAAGCATGCCCAAATGATGGTGTCCATCCCCTTCGATATCATATGACATCTAGTAGGGCCAGCCAACCAATAGGGGAAATTATTAGAAGGAATCGGGGTATATTGAAGGCTATACCTGGTTATAACCAGTGGTTAAGTGACAAACTGCTGTTTATGTACAGAAATTGTAGCAATCTGAAGCAACGTTTGTGCTACAAGGATTTTGTTATTAATAAGAGAAAATGCACTACATTTAATGGGAAAGGAACTATTCCATGTTGTAATTGTTTCTGCTGTAATGGTATTTGTGTGTTAAATTAATTTAGTCATCCAGTTAATGAGAAGAAGTTTGAGTTTAAGTGTAGTGCTACATGTAATACTCCTTTGGTTGTCTATTTAGCCAGTTGTCAACAATGTTCAGGTTTCTACATAGGAAAATGTACCAGAAGACTAAGGGATAGAATCATGGAGTCTGACATACGTAGAAGGGTAATGACGAATGCATTAGCCAGACATATACAGGATGAAGGTAAATCCATACCTTTTTGTTTAAAGCTATAGAGATTCTGCATTCTGATGTTAGATGTGGGGACATTAATAATAGGTTCATAGGTTAGTACTAAGCTAACTGCTCTTGCGAGCCATTTTAAGCCTAGCCCAATTATCCCTTGTGAGACTCAAACCCTGCACCTTGTGTTTGTAAGGCAAACACCTTAACCATTAGGCCACCCTACCAATAGGTTGGTAACCAAGGAGTATGACTGGATTGTACGTATGTAGGCAGATGTGTACCCTGGTTTAAATAAACAAGTTACTTTAAAACCCATTTTGAAATGAAAAACAACAGAATGTTAAGTGGCAATAATTGTTAATAATTATGTATTGTATATGTGTGTATATCCACTGGTATGTGTGTATATGTAATATATTTAGGTGAATGTTTGAATTTTAAATGTGTGCATTTTGATAGGTTAGGTTGTGTCATGTGGTTTTATTTCAAATATATAAAAGTTTGTTTCTCTCTCAAAAAAAAAAAGTGTAACACTGAGGAAGGATTTTATCCAAAAACTTTGTTCTCGATTAAATGATTTTAGTGTTGTAAATTATTGCTTTTTCTTTTTGCATACCTAAAGAAATCCCAGTCCCTCCGCACCACACACTCCAGAGACCTCAACCTCACTACCACTATCAACAGAACATGCTGGAGAGACAGAGTCACAACCCAGACACTGCCCATGCTCTGGAATAGACTTCCCATACATGTCATGCAGAGCACCTTGCTGGACCTCTTCAAGAGAAATCTTGATGAGTGGATGGGAAATAGAAAGCTCACCCTGGGGATCACTCCAGTGGCTCTACTTGATAGAGGCACTGTGAACTAATGTTGGGTGGCACGATGCCAGGGCACTTCTGTGGGCTAGGCTTGTAGAGACTCCAGGGCCATTAGCCTAGTGCACACCTATGAACCTATAAGAAGGGTCATTCTGCTTTTTCCTGCTGTTCCAAAAGTTAGTGGACACAAACTCACTCTCAACTTCTTCAGGATAAACACTGTTTTCACCTTGACTGCACTTGTAGATGTATATTGAGTTTTGCTGCCAACTGTGGGCTAAAAGAGGAGAGATGGAAGTAAGTAGCTCACCCTTAGATGGTTAGTGAAGTCCCACATCAAGAGTTTCATCTGGGAGAAGGCCCAATATTGTAGCATTTGTTTGTAGGATCTCCTGGTAAGCATGAGTCCTTGCAGATATTATGCAAGTGTTTTAGACAGTGTTGCAGGTCTACAAAAGCATGCACTAGTCTGGGGTCTAGATTAATTGACATGACACTGCTCTTTCCAGTCATCAGGGAGCATTGATAGGAACATTAGGAAGTCTGACCATTGTAGGAGAGTGGCCAGAGTCTCTAGACCTTGTATTATATGATGCCAGGTATCTGGAAGAAATGAATGGGCTAACATGGAATAACAGCTTTATGTTTGCGGAGAGAATGCTAAAAAAACGATTTAAAACAGTTATTTTGAAACAAAGGTTTATGTGGTTTGTCTTTAGTTTCTCCTGCCCTTGCTATTTCATGCAAATGTGGCTCTGTTCCTGATCTTCTAAGATGTTTACATATGCTTCAAAATCAGGAAAAGCTGCAGAATATTCCCGAATGCCATTGTTGTAGCCAGTTGCTTTTTCTTCAGAAGGACTGCGCAGTGGTGCAGCGGTAGCATTGCCTCACAGCAAAAGGTTCTCCAGTTCATTTCTCGGCTAGAGTGCCTTCCGTGTGGAGCCTGCATGTCCTTTCTGCGTTCATGTGGGTTTTCTCCAGGTACTCCGGTTTCCTCCCACGTTAAAAAGATGTGTCTGGAGTGTTTCTCCCCGGGCCTCCACAGAAAATTGGCTTTGTTCAAAGTCGGATTTTCCCGGTAAACAAATGTTACAAAAACAAATAACATCCCATAAAGCATTAACAAAGTGTACGTGCAGAGGCAGATTCTCCCAAAAGGTTCACTCAAGTGCTACTTTTGCTTAGGGGAAGAGCACCAGGTGTCTTTGTTGTGAGCACTGTCCTGCTATTAAAAAAAAGTACTGTAACAAGTAGGGCCAGAAATCTGTAGGCCTATTGGGATAAAAAAAATGTTAGGGGCCTTGGTCCAGGCCAGCTGTCTACCTGACAAGCCTACTATCAGTGACCTATAGCCTAGAAAAATGATTAAAATAAAGCATCCAAATAAAATTGCTATATAAAAATCATAGGGCAAGGAGTATGAGAGCTTGGAGATCCCATCAGTCCCAGTGAGGCTTTGTCTTAAGTACCCCTTCTACTCCACCCATCCCATGTCCCACTACTTAGGAAATGTTCATAATTTGATCACTGCTGCAGTAGCCTTAGCTGTATGGGTTATATCCTGAATAAGATGTAATAGCCAGCCAGTTTCCAAAGCCTCCGGGCATCAAACATAAGCTTAGATCATTGATGGCTTAAGCTTCCAGTGGAGAAAATCGGTGGTATGATCACTGGCCCCTTTAGAGCTTTCCTGATGCCGAAGGGTGGGTTTATGAGGATCAGCAGTCATTCGGCACATCTCATTGCTAGACAGACAAGTTTTCTTGCCTCCATTAATACCTATTTTACTTCCTCAGAAAAAAAGTTGCTTAAAAAGTATTAAATTGTATTATCCAGGCAGTTGTTTGGGATTGGGATGTATCAGACACTCTTAGTCTTGTGCAAGTAAATTGAGTCTCTAAGGAAGCTTATGATAATTTCCCCTGGCCATTTCTGAAGAAGAGTGTAAAACTGGTGCCTGGGCCGAATGAGAGTCACCACAGTAATATGGGGAGTTGCCTATGTCAGGGTGTTTGCCTGTAAAAACACTTTAAAATATAACAGCAGGAATTAGCTATATGTTTGTCAGATTTGCACTTTAATTTTCCAAGGGATGGAAATTGCAGTATTGGGCTTTGTACATCCAGGGAAATCGTATGTGTCATCAGAAATCCCAGCAGTCCTTGTATGGAATGGACAAGTGGACATCTTTGATCCGTTTGCTACATCCTGCAGTATGGAAAAACTGTCTTCTATCCACAGACCAGACCTAGTGCTTGTAGCATAGGTTTCTGCCCTGATGCATACACTCCACTTTCAACAGTAGAAAATATACTGAGGAGTATATTGCAGATTGGCTGAAGATTAACCTTCTGATTGTGTCAGGGATATCCTTCCTCCTAAGAAATAAATACTTTCTATCTGATTCTTTGATGCAACACAGGAAGTTTTGGCTTAATTTATCCAACCCCCCCCCCACCACCACCACCACCACCACCCCTCTGCTTTGTGGTTCTGATGACAAGGGAACAGTTTCTTCACTTTTCCTGCCAGGTGACATGTCATTTGGAGATACCTTGCACATTATGCAGTTGTTCTTAAAGGGAGTGGGGTGGATCTTATAGGCATGAATAAGCCTGAGCCCTTTATAATACTCTTTGTGCTCCAGGCATTCAGGGGCACTTTTGAATCAACATTCCTAGGCCTAGACTTCCAACTACCTGCCCCTAAGAAACTGGACAGCAAAGTCCAAGAAAATTTCAGAAACCCCTGTAAAATAATCAGGTGAACCAGTGGTGGTTTTGCAGGAGACTACAAGAGGATCTAAGCTAACACTAAATCTCACTAGATTCCCAAATGACAAGGAGCACAGGGACGTCTCTTTATTGGATCACTGTTGCAGTATTTCTAACAGGATATCCTGTCAAGGATAGCCGTACATCTGGCCAGCATACTAAAGCCTAGGCATCTTTCTATCGCATCATATGTCCAGTGTATGACCTCAACCTGAAGGTGCTAGTGGGTACATATAATGGAAGTACAAGCACAAATTACCCCCAACTTCCTTGCCACCAGCCTGTACACTTAATTCTTGCTTCATATTCAGTCTTTTTCCTTTGTCTTGAGCAAATAAGTATCCCCATCATGGACCCTTCCTTCTTTTTTCAGTTTGTGACTATAATTTTTTGTTTGTCATTGAAGAAAGGGAATTGTGATTATGGGAGGCAAATTCCTTATAAGGGACAGTCACTATGACTTTTTTTGCCTTGGAGCTAACCATAATTACAAAAACTGTTCTATTTGTCAGTCAGTCTTCCATAAGGCTCTTCGTAGCAGATATCTTAAAACATTTACATAGCGAATTAGAGACCAAAGGAGCTTGTGTAGGGTAATATGGTTTCTGAGACTTCCTGCTCAGATGTCTCTGCTTTGCTGAAAAGTAGCCTGAAACTTCAGCTTTCATGTCAGACCCAGATTTCTTCCTTACATCTCTTGAGTGCTTAGACCTTCCACGTTCCTTGGCTACTCCCTTTATTGTGACCTTGTCAGAGGCCATTGTGGTCACAGCCCTCATGCACATCCTTTCTATATGATGAGATGTCTGCTTTTGCTGAGAAAGCGGAACTTCAGCTTGTAATTGTGGAAGGACTGAGGACATATCACAGATTCTTGTCAAGGAAGAAGTACCTGGCTTTTTGCTAGAAGTATCAGAGCTCGGAGTCACAGCTAAAAAGAAGCATAGCTTCTCTCTCCCTCTCAACAAACATCTAAGGACCCACAAAATGAGTGGTACGATTTATCTCAGGGGCTTTAAAAAGCCACTATGTCTCAAGTCCCCTACATTTGTCACTGCTACTGTTCCTAATTAATTTCCTCTTAGGAGACATAGAGATCCTTTTTCACAGGATGAAGACTCAGAATCCAGTGTAGACTCTCTGGCTTATTCCTCACAAATTCATTCCCCGGTGGGTATGCATATGATGAATAAAACACCTTGTTCCTTAATCTCCATGCAGAGAGCTTTTATTTCGGGATTCTATTCTTGAAGTGATGTATCATTTTATTATGAAGTTAAGAAGAAATGCAGAAGAGATGTGACCTCTTGGAAATGGGTAGTCCCTAAACCTTCTGCCATTCTCCCTGTTTTAGAGGCTTTTTGAGATACTTTTTTAATGCCTCTCTCAGTCTAGCTCTCTGCACCTAAAAAAAAAAAATGCAGATTTGGTTCCTGACTCCCATAAATTTTTATATAAAAACCCATCTTCCAAACCTACTGTAATTTCCTTTCAGCTAGAAAACCTACTTTGCTGCTTCCATCTTCCAGTGTTCTGCCTAGTGACAAGGGCAGCAGAGTCATTGATTGATAAAGCAAAAGAGTATATACTTCTGCTTTATCATTTTGTGCCAGAAATTATCAAACTCACATTACAAGATGTCTTTTGTTTCTATTTTGGGATAGTTGAGCTAGGGCCTGTAGGATTAGCTAGAGTCAGATAATAATTCACATGCCTTATCTCTACTAAACTCTGCATCTCAAGTAACTAGACACTGTGTCAAGTGTAGTTGTGATGCAACTAGTGCCTCATCAAAAGCAGGTGCTGCTGGCTTTGAGCTTAGCTTATTTTCTTGGTTATGACTTCAGTCCTTACCTGAAGATGTTAAAGCTAGGCTCCTAGATTCCGTCCTGGATAAGGAACTTCTTCAGATGCTTACAGGAAAAAGGTAAAATAATGCAAGGTTCCAAGTAAATCTTTCTATTTCGTGAAGCAAAGTTTAAAAGGAGCTACCCTTCAAAAGATAGTCCTTTTTTTTCTTCAAAAAGAGCTGTAAAGAGTGAAAAAATCCTTAAAAAGAAATTCCAGGATAAATCCCAGCAGGAGTGCAAAGGCTCTAAACCTCCCTTTCCTGACAAGCCAGCTTATTTATGACCATTGCCCTCTGCCCCCCCCCCCCACACACACACACACCTTGGCCAATGTCCTATTCCCACTTTACAAAAATTTTCACTGTCTCTCCCAGTCTGGGAATTCATAACTGCAGACTGGTGGGTCCTTTCCATCATCAAAAACGGCTACAAAAGTGTCTTGCATTGCTTCTCCTCATCTCTCAGGTTTTCCCATAAATATTTCAAAACTAGGCTGCTCTTGCCTTCCCTTTTCTTCAGGAGCTCTCTTCTCAAGGAACAGTAGTGTCCATTCTTTTTCATCAATTAGGAGGAAGTTTTTTCTCCAGAATTTTTCAAGTTCCCAGAAGGTAGGGTAATTGAAGACCCATTCTGGACCTCTCCTTTAAAAACACCTTTATCATTATTCCAGGTTTCAAAATGTTGACCCTTCAGTCGTTATTCCCAGTGAGCCTTACTCAAGCTTTCTTTGTAACACTGAATTTAAATGACATCTACCTGCACATTCCCATTCACCCAGGAAATTAAAGATTTGTTTCTTATCATTTCACTTTCAGTTTTCAGCTGTACCCTTTGATCTTTCCACTGCCTGAAGGGTATTTACAAAGTGCCTTTGCAGACTTCAAGGAATTTAAAAGTTTCCTTATTAGGCTTATTCGGAGGATACTCTTCTGAAAGACTGGCACTTGACAATGGTTTCCTGCATTATCTGGATCTAGTTTAAATCTCACATTGTCTTTGTTATCCCCATCCCTGGATCTGGTTTTCCTTGGATACAAAGTCCTTAACAACCTTCCTTTCTTCAGACATTTCTTGTCAGGGTATCCCCAGTCCCTTCTACCTTTAGCTTTAACTTCAGCAAGAGAGGTTATTGTGGCCATGAGTACATGACATTTCCTAATATACTCTTTGATTCCTCTACATGCGGAAGATTCAGTGGTACCTCATATGACTTTGGACTCAGCACTTCCACCCTATAAACTTTCCAGTTCCTCTCTTGCCCTTCAAGTAGGAGATGTTTTGATGGATCAACCTGATTGCTTAGTGGTTAAGGTCTTCGCCTTCCATGCACAAGGTACAAGGTTTGATCCTGACCTCCAACCAATGTCTGTTTGGAGTTTGAATGTTCTCCCTGTGTCTCCGTGGGGTTTCTCCCATGTCTGAAAAACATGCTAAGTGTTTCCATCTCAAACTCACCAGTAAATGGAGCTGTGGGCAGCAGCACAGACTGTACATGGTGCCCTATAGGGGGAAGAGTTGTACAGGCCAACCGCTTTGGGCATGTACTGTGGTGTACAGTATCCTCAAAATAGGAGAACACGGATCACAGACTGCATGCCATGGCAGGGCTAGCCACTCAACAATGTAAAATATGGCTATAGGTGATTCAGTCATGTTGACTAATGTCACCAAAAAAAAAGGGGGGGGGCATGGGTAGTTACTGGTGATAAGTGAGTTGAGGACCTGGCCTACTCCAACCCATGCCAGGGACCCATGCTAATGGTGGGAGGGGTATATGTGCCCCTATTGGCCAGTGTGTGCCCACCATAAAGCCCAGCAGCCCTGGGTCAATAAGCTACTGGCTGGCCAATGTCTAGTTACCCAGCCTGAGTTACCTGGGATAGCTCTGTTAAGTGTAAAACCAACCAACCTGCCAAACAAGAACTGAGAATTGCTACACTTAATGTAGGTTCATTGACAGGACGCAGCTTGGAAATGGATGACATGATGATATGGAGGAAGCTGGACATCCTATGCATCCAGGAGACAAGGTAGAAGGGCAGTGCAGCAAAGCCACTTGGCTTGGGATCCAGAGTCTACTACTCAGGTGGAGGGCAGGTAGAAATGGTGTAAGAATTGTGGTGAGAGAGGCTTTAGAAGGCAGTAAGTGATATCATCAGAATTAATAACAGACTCATGGCAGTCAGACTCCAGTGTAATGATAGGGCAGTATTCATAATCTCAGCCTATGCCCCACAGCAGGGTTGTGATAGTGAGGAAAAGAGTGCATTCAGACTGTAGTTGCAGGACCTACTAGATAAAGCAGGACAACATGAATTGGTGTTGATAATGGGTGACTTGAATGCACATATCGGGACAGACAGAACAGGATATAAAGACTGCCTGGGTCCACATGGGTGGGGCAACAGGAATAAAGAAAGAGAAGCCATTCTAGACTTCTGTCTGGCAAATGGCTTGATAGTAGCCAACACATGGTTCAGAAAGAGAGACAGTCACAAGATCACATACAAGAGTAGTCAGCATGCAACTCAGGTAGACTTCCTCCTAGTAAGGAAAAAACACTGGGGCAGAATCCATGATTGCAAAGTCATCCCAAGTGAAACAGTCGGTCCACTAGTTGCCACAAGCAGTGGTCAGATAAGGCTCTAAGGTCAACAGAAACCAGGCTGAAGACCTGGAAGTTGACTGGAGAGAAAGTACAATTGAAGGAATTACTCAGGGCTCTAGCATCCCAAGAAGAGGAGGAAATAGGTGGAGTTGAAGAAGAAGAATGGAAAAGCCTAAAAACAGCATGTGTTAGGACTACAGAAAAGATATGTGGCCGAGAGGAAAGCTGGTGGTGGAATGTCAGGAAATCATCAAAAGAAAAAAGGAGTGCATGAAGAAGGAGGAAACAGAAAAGACTGACCAGGCTAGGAAGGACTACTGGTTGGCTAACAAGCTAAGAAAGAAGTTGCAATAGCAAAGAACAGGGCATCAGAGGCACTGTACCAACTTCTGGAAAGTGACTCAGTAAGGGGCACAAAGAAACTATATCAGGTTGCAAGGCAAAGACAGAACGATAAAGATGATAGTCAGACACTCTTCAAAAGGGATGCCAGCAGCAACCTGCTCACCAGCCCAGAGGACATCAAAGGCAGATGGAAGGAGTATTTCCAGTAGCTTCTGAATGAAGAAAACCCCACAGGAGCTGTACTACCCCCAGAAACGGCCTACGATGAGAGAAGAGGAGGAGCCCACTCTAGAAGAAGTAAGAAAAGCACCAAGGAAGATGAAGTCAGGGAAAGCAGCAGGCTCAGATAAAGTTACAGCAGATATGCTAGAGATGTTGCATGACAGGGTAGAAATGGTTCCTGAGGGTACAAATAGCAGTGTGGAGAGAAAAGCGTATCCCAGATGACTGGAGAATAAGCATACTCGTGCCAGTGTACAAGAACAAAGAGGACATCCACAACTGTAGGCAGTACAGAGGCATCAAACTCTATCACATTGCATGAAAGTTCTGGAGAGGGTTATTGATAAATGGATACGCAGAGTAGTAGAATGTAAGATGGGAGATGAAGGGGAACTTCCTTTACGCACTTCCAACCATTCCTCTCATTCCCAAAGTCATCCTCAAACTCAGTGATTGACCAAAAATCTTGTTGTTGATTCCCTTTTTGCCCAGACAGTACTGATTTACATTTTATTTAGCCTGGCCAAGGGCAGTCATCAGATTACCACAAAGGATGAACCTGCTTTGACAATACAAGACTTATCTGATTCATCCAAATCTCCAGACTGAGATTAACCGTTTGGATGATAGGATTTTAATTCCATTTATGAACTTGTTTTGTAGAGGACATGCTACAGGTATTTACAAGAGTCTAGAAAACATACTACAAGAAAATTTTGTTTCCAAGTGAAAAAAAATATTTTTGGTTACACAAGAAGAAACAGGATGCTTATCAAATTGGGTATTCTTGACATGCTTGCTTATTTGTATGAGCTGCTCACTTCTGGACTGGCACTTTGTTCTATCAAAGAATACTTGTAAGCCATTCCTGCTTGCTTACCTTTAGATCCACCACTATCTATGTATGCATTTTGGGGTCCAACAGTTCTTGAAAGGCATTCCACACATTAGACCCTCAAGAAAAGCTACCCTTCTTCTTGGGATCCAGATTGTGTCCTACAAAAACTCACATTTGCTCCATTTGAACCTGCTGTTTCATTGTCTCTTAAGGATTGTACTTTGTAGCTCTGACTTCAACAAAAAGTTTCAGAGCTGCAAGCCTCAAAAGCCTCTCCACCTTTTCTCATCTTCCATATGGACAAGGGTAACCTTTAGCACTTTTTCCTTTTTGCCTAAGGTGATCAATGAGGTCTCCTTGAAAACAAAACACTTCATACTCTGTGTTTTTTCTGCAGTTGATCACTCCAGGTTTCTTTGTTCATCTCCTTAAATCAGCCCATCAACCTTCCTACCTTTTTGTCCATCTCCTCAGAACAGTGGAGAAAAACTCTTGCTGACTTTGGGCATTCATAGGCAGCTCAGGTTTTTACTTTGATAAGACCAAAGAATTAGAAAATCTAATCAACCACAGTTTCTTTTCAAAGTAGAAAGCTAACTCCCTAGGTTCTAAGCATCTCTAACTGGATTTCTAAGGCTATTCCATTTATTTCTTTCATGGAAAATAGTGTTCTGTTACAGTTAAAGATCACTCCAAGAACAGTTGCTTTTACTCTTTTGGCTTCTTCAAATGTCTAGGTACTGGATCTATCCTAACCGTAGGTACCTGATCTTTTATGACACTTTTACCAAACATTTCCAGACTGATAGCTTTTCTAGATGCATGTTTCAAGAAATTTTAGACATTAGCTCTGCACCTCTCTCCAACTTCTTTCCTTTCTATTTAGATAGCTTTGGGAATCTCCCAGTTGTTAGTAATACTGCAACAGTAATCCAAGGCATGGCACAGTACAGTTGTGAGAACTTACCATAACAGTAGATGTCCAACTGATCACTGCTGTATTACAGTCCTCCATCTTTTCCCTCCTCTTCTTATTTCTCTGTTTTTGGCTGAGACATATTGATTTGTAAATAGTTACTTCTGCTTCAGTACAGTGGTCTGGGGCAAGAAAGTCCTAAGGTAATTTGCTGTTTTATGTTGCTTAGGAATGCCCTAGCACCTTCAGGCTGAAGTCAACACAGGAGGAAAGCACCCCGGCTTAGATATGTTGACTGGATGTATGACTTTCCTTGGCAAAATATCCCAAGAGTCAGCAGTAATGCTACACCAGTGACCAGTCAGACATGTACATCTGCTATGAAAAGTTATTACACAGCTCTAATGTCCTGACCATTTTGACAAGAACGTGTGTACATTTGCCACTTTAGTGTTGTGGCAGTTAATTGTCAAATACACATTAAAGCAGGAAAAATATTCCAACAAATTGAAGACTTGGCTTTGAATGAATCAATCAGTGAATCTTCTTTAATAGACTAAATGTGCCTTTAGAGAGGGGATGCACACTATTAAAAGTGGTTATAATGCTGGAGTTTGCCTATTCTTGAACAGCAGCCATTTGGATGGTGATCAGTAGACATGTCTGGATTGGACTATACCTTTGGCTGGAGTATGTTAAAGGGCAAATTTTCAATGTGCTATTAGACAAGAGTTGCTTTTCTACTCCTTTTTCAAAAAGTGCGTAAAGAATGGAAGAGAAGGGTAAAACAAAATTGGTTTTGGTACCTCCATTTCCAAGGTACAGTAGAATCCATGCTACCAAGTAGTGGTCTTTTACTGAAAGAACTTGGGAGGAGAGCGATTCGGTCAGAGAAGGGTGTATGATAAAAAGAGAGTAGGGAGATGGGTAAAAAAATGGTCTCTTGCTTAACCAGTATTGACTGTGACTCCAGCTTCCTCCCCATATGCCATTTATCCTCATCTCTTCTTCCCGCTTCTACTGGAGCAATCTTGACTGACTTCAATGAGCCCTGGTTCAGATGGAAGCATATTCAAAATCCAAAGCCATGTTCAATGACTTCCTTGGTATCAGAGCAACAGTTCAAAATTGATGGTCTTTTATGTTGAAACAAAGTGCTATTTGTGAATAGTACAGTTTGTGGAGTTGCTGACTTCTCCAAATGTATTCTGTTATGGACGTGTAGAGATAAGGGTATAGAACTGTCAGTCTCTGGGAATTTTAGCTGGATATGTTGATGAAGGTTAGTGTTGCCACTATGATAGAAGGATGGTGGTTTCCAATAGAGGCAGTTTCTCAATTTATCACTTTAAGATGAGCTGAGTGTTGGAGGCTGACCTTATTAAGCATGTTGCATTTGAAGCCAGTAATGGGGATAATTTTTTCACAGATAAATTGTTTCAGAAATCTGACTTTTTTCTGTTGCTGGAGGCTGTTTATGGTAATTTAATGGCTGTGACACAGTGGAGTCTAGCAGCCCTGTGCATGTTACCATTGTGAAAATAATGTAGCCAGTGCTGCCCTTTGAAGAAGAGCAATAACCCAAACAAGCAAAGTCTGCAAGAACCAAGACAATCACTGAATACCTCAAACAAGTGTACTTTGTCATACTGTGCTTTATGGTTCATGAATGCATCACAAACACACCCCATTCTGTTGAGTAGCATATTTTTAAACAACTTTATCATATTGTTAATTTTTCAGTTTGATTTCATATGCATTAATAATGAAAAAGAAATATATTAAAACTTCCCATTGATGTATACTTTGTTTCCTTGGTACTTAATTTGCATCGGGTTTAATCTTTGAGTTCCACTTTTATGTAATTGCTTTTTTGGCTGCTTGCAGTAATAAACCTGGCAAGTCCTTACAATTCTAAACCAAGACACCAGTGTTGAGCAGCACATTAGTTCCTGAATTTCAAGAAGAAAATTTAATATCATGGAACAGAGTAAATATAAGTATAAAAAAAACTTGTTAGACCATTCCAGATTAGAAGACTCCAGAAATTTTTTTATTGGAAAGCTAATGCATAAGAATGTGAAACTAACTTCAAAGATTTGCAAGTACTGGAAATAGACTCGTCATTAAGAAAGGTTGCTGGTATTACCCCAAATTCCTTGGGCTTCCATTACTTTATATAAGAAGTAAACTTTGTGTTATCAGTGCTTATAATTTCTAGTTGTGTATTTGTTTCATGTAGCTTATTAAATTCATATTTAGACATCGGACGTGCCTATATTGAGACATGGAAGAAAATTTGAAGCTCAAGGGAAATGGCAGGAGGGAGGGTTGGCATAATGGTTAAGGTCTTCACCTCACAGATATAAAAGGCAGAGTTTGACTCTGACAGCTGATTGTTAATACATGCTTTTATTCTTGCCTTTGGAGAAATTGGCTAGGCTTAAAAGGGCAGATAGCCTAGTAAGCGTGCCTATGAAATTTACTGTATTTTGAAATCAATCTTTTAGTTTATTTAGTAGAGAAATAAAGTATATATTTTTGTATGTTAACATTTATCTTTTTTTTCTTTTTTCTTTTAGATTGATAGCTCACAGCTGATTTGCTGTAGGGAGCTCATGGCACGTAACCTCTCTGCTATCCCAGCTTCTCTGCCTCCCAACATTGTGTTCATCTACAGCTCCCGGAAACAAACCGTAGTTCCCTGTGACATAGGAGTATTCAGATATCATTCCTCTGTCTCAGGGCCTGGTTTTACTGCTGCCAAGGATAACAGCTCATCAGACACACATAATCAAATTACAGCACCTTACCAGCACTTGTCTGCTCCCATAACCTGCAAACTTGCTTCTGCCAAACGCAAAGTTGAGGAGATGGAAGTGGATGAGTTCTATGATGGGATTAAACGCCTCTATAATGAAGACAGCGCTCAAGATGTGATGGTCAGGGAGAATATGAGCTTTCTCTATAATGCCAGTGCCTCAAGGCAAGAAGGCAATGCTTCTCCATGTCCACCACTGCAGCCAGTGAGTGTTCTGTGAAGGCATCATCAGTCTCTTAAGAAACCGCACATATGGAAAAGTTCAGTGGCATACCCTACCAGGCTAAAGTGAGTTCCCCCTAAAAAACTTTTAATTATTCTCGTGTTGCTAATCATAGTTTGACCATTTTAAGTATTTGTAAAACAAAAAAAAAGTTCTGAAAAAAAGCAACAAAATATCCCAAAATTTTAATAAAAAAAAGCACAATATTTTTTGTCTTTCTAATATTTGTATTAGTAAAAATGTTTCTGCTTAACAGTATTGCTTACTTTTACCCATCCTTGGCACAAGAACCCCGTTTTAAATGTTTCTTAGTACAGAAGCTTAGTTTGCTACATGGTTTTGTAGTGCTGTTCTTGTTAAAGTGCATTTTTTTAAACTCAGAGTCTTGTGCATGACTTCTTGAATCCTTACGGGCATCTGATTAAAAAGCACTTTGATAGCTGTTCTCATGATGGTATATAAAAAAAAGTTATGTAAGATGAAAAAAAAAGAAAAGAAATTAAAATTACAAGATGCTATGTACACAGAAATGGTACATCTTGTAGGAGTCACTTTTTATTTCCTGTCAATAAAGAATGCAGAGTATCCTTGAGTTTTTGTAAACCTTAAGATCCAAAGTAGGTTTTCTGTGTTTTTGTTCTTTTTGACTGCTTAAGAAATGCATTTTCTGTTCTATGCTCAATCAGTATTTCATGTTGGACGTTAACAATCCATTGGAATATTTATGCAGGAGTTGAGAACAGCTATCACTTTGAGTATTTTTTAATTTATTAAAAAAGGGGTTTTGCACATCAGGCCTGTGTAAGATGAATGTGGAATGTTGCAAAACTGGTGCACTACCCAGGATTGCCTCATCAAGCAGTTATAAGTGAAACCAAAAATGCTTATTGGAGTTATTCTTTACAATGTTTTTTATGCACACCATTCACTGTTGCTGAGTTCTCTTTAAAACCTGATAAATGAACTCAATATGGCCTAATGTTAACTGATAAAAGCCTTCTGAGCTGTTGTTACTGAATTGAGCCTTCTGGTAGCAATAAAAAATTACCTTGTACCAGTCTTGTTTCTTGTTTTTCCTGATGTATTTGAGTGTGAATGACTGTAAATGTGCGTGTGTCCCATAACAAAAATGTTCAAAAGTGTCCAACTTTTTAATAATCTTGATCACACATTTACATATATTGCCTAAGGACTAGATGTGTTGCAAATGTAATATTCCTCGCCTTGAGAAAAAGATTGAATATTGGGCATTTACTGACCATTTCCTTTCACAAAATATTGCAGCTCTGACTCATGGCACTTTGCAGGGCTCAAGGCATTCGTATTACAAAAAAAGTGCCTCTTGAGCAATATTCCTTACCTAAGCTCCTTTGCGGTTACATTGCTGCCATCATAATATATTTGTTCAGACCACAAAGTACCCATGCTTCTGTATTCAAGAACTTCTCTGTACGGAAGAAAATTATAATACTCCTATTCATAGTTCAAAAGAGAGAAAAAGTGCAAGGAATAAATTAGTGCAGGTTGTATTTATTCTCCCCATCAAAGGAAAGGAGAAATTTGATCATCTGAGGTTATTACCTCTACCTTTTCTATGTACATCCTCACCACTGGGGGTTGTAGGATTCATATCTTCTTTAGGTAGGATCGGTACAGTATATCATAACATTTTGGTTATATCCAACCTAAACTGCATCATCTTCTTCTGGTATGAAATTCTAAAACATCTTTCCATGAAGAAGTAAACAAACAAACCAATGTGTTCTTGCACAAGAAATGGTCACTTTAATAAGATAAAATCACCAGAGACTAGAGTATCTTTCCATGAAGACACTGACTCAGGTCTCTCACAAAGATGCACTAATAATGGTATACAGAGAGCGCCTTTATGTATACCACATTAATGCATGTACTAATCATTGTTTCCTTACTCATCTGAAAATATTTTTTTTACTGTGCACTTCTTAAAAACTTCACTTTCATTAGCTATTATTGTCTTTGGCAGAGAAGTGTATCTTCAACTTTTCTGCTCTTTAGCTTTGGCTAAATCTATCAACTGATACTATAGTAGTAGACAGCATATCTCTCAGCTGTGCAAAATGTCCAGATTTTTACCTCATGTTTTTGGTTGTTAGTTATAAAATCCTTATAAAATTTGTAATTTTTCTGGCAAATTTGTTGATTGAGGTCACTAAATTAATGACAGATGTGTTTCAGACAACGCATCCTTCAGAAAATGCATACTAATATAAACTCTCTCATTCTAGCAACTTTCTAAGTTTACAAGAGCAATATCTAAAATCCATCCCTGTTTTACGGCCTTTGTCTTACCCATTATTTCTGGCTTTGTACAGAATCCTGGTGCTAAGAGGTTGATAAGTATGGTAAACAGACAGCCCGTATAGATTCTCATCCATTATCTGTTCTGTTTAGACCCTGAACAACTTCAGAGTGTGAGCACTGTTGCTTGTTTAAAGCAAGCTACTAAAATTTGTAAGCAGTATTAACTTCTCTTCTTACTGCAAAAAGTCTTAGTTTTTTGAAAAAGGTATTTCACCAGTGTTCTGCTATGATTTCTTAAAATGCTGGGAAATAGTGCCAGAGAAGTCTCAGTAAATGGTAATTAGTGTGAAATTCAGACAGACTACTTCATCAGTACCAGTTAAGTTCCTAAAGTCAGTTTTTCCTTGTGATAGTGTTGGAAGTTCATTATCCTGAGTCACTCTGTATGAGAAGTGCCCAAAGATCTACAACCACACAAGCCTCCCTCTTTCCAACCCAGGGGTACTTATAGTTTCCCTTCTATCTGAGGCAGATTTTAAAAGGTTGGCAGGGCTATCAGAACTGCTAGACATTTAACTATGAGTCAGATATATTTGAAAAATAAACATTTTATTTATCGGTATATTGTTTTGAATCACACAGATTCAGCCACAGAATTTTTTTGCCCCACCACCAAAATCCTAGTTTTAATACAACTGTTAACACGATTGGACTAGATAGGAGATTTCTTCACTTAAGTTGAAAGACATTCTGAAATAAGCAAGTCCCAGAATCCATGGGGAAGCATTCCTCCACTTTTTGAAATATTCCAAGATTTATGGAACAGAAATTGAATGCATCTTAATTCATAGCCATTAGGTCATAGTTCGCCAAGTGTGTTAGGTATGTTTAACAAAGGAAAAAAAACTTCTCTTTGTCATTCTAAAATCAGTCATTGCATCTCTAAGAGTTCCTTACAGCTTCTGTGACACCTAGTACATGGTACATTTTTGAGGTACTTTACCTTTATATAAGGGAAGGAAGGTCATTGGACACTTATGGAAAGAGAAGATTATACCTTTAGTACTTCGCATGCTGTCTTCAGAATTCCATTTTGAGTAAGTGGTAGAAAGTGATAGTTAATTTATCAGATTCTAAAGATGCGTAGTCTGTGTGTCTTAGGGCTCTAAGGTGCACATACAATGCTGGTGATGTGACTCCTAGAGTTGCAGAGCCTAGTGATACTCAGACATGCTAGTTTAGAACTTGAGAATTCACTAAGGGACATCAAAAGTCAAATGTTGGATACTCATAAAAGGAAACTACAATGTGGTACTTTTTACCTTGATGTTATGGAAATAAAAAGGAAAGCTTAAGGTGCAACAACAAGAGGAGTATTTACTAGCTTGTGTACCTCTTTATAGGACTCATGCTTTTCAAAAGTATACCTGCACAGAAGACCTGGCCAGCAAGTAAATAAGCTCTGTGTTATTTTGGGTTTTAATATTACTTACAGAACTATCTCTTTTCACATCATGAGATTCAAGCTATCCTTAAGCAGTAATCCACATCTGTGTGTGGGATATATCAGGATATCAGTGAGTAACACTGTTGCTATGGTATGATCACATGGGTGAAGCCTGAGTGATTAAACAAAGCCAGCCATATGTAAATCCTGATATATCCACAAACAGGAGTGGATTATTGCTATTTTATAGTTAAATTATTTAAAAAAGAAGTTGCTTACCTTTCTTAAATCATGTATTTGTGTAAGGGCACTTCAGTCTTCTTCCAGATTGTCATCCCTATACTGATGTACTGCACATACGTGTGGGACTTGCATTCCCATGCTTACACAGTACATCAGTGCAGGAAAAGTGACAGAGAAAACAGCATCTCCATTGTAGTATCTTTTTTAAACTATTAAAAAGTACAGATTTACATGGGACAGCAAAAACATATAAGGAAAATTAGGAGGGTTTGTTTGTTTAGTTTTGCAGAACATGAAAAAGATTTATATACTTACCATAATGTTCCATGTGTCTTGTCCACTTTCATTCTTTCTCAACATATGGGTTTGGATCTGACTCTGCTGTTACTCCACCTCGTGGAGACCAACAAATTCTAGAGCTGCTTTCCTACCCTCAATGTATCATGCTTAACTTCCCTCAGATCCTTCTTACAGCTTGAGAAAGAAAGAAACTATAAGGGAATTGCCAAAAATGGAGTTCAACACAAGGTACATTTGGTGTTCTTGGTGTCCTTAAAGGTCTCATTCCTCCAGAATTCATTTGTGAGAAATGGAGGGTGGGAGGTTGAGGAAGAACAAAAACGGAGAACACAGATGGAAAGTTATGGTAAGCACATAACTTCTTTACCTGATGATGTCAGAACCAATTTGTTCAACACACTGAAATCTAAAATCGGTCTCCAGTACCCTGTCTTCTTTGGCACTAAAAAGAATCTCGAGTAAGTTCCGGATTCTATGTGGTCTGGAGGGACCTCTTGGATGACTCTTTTTCCAAGCAGCTTTTGAATTTCCAGTGCTGCTGCTTTCCTCTGATTGAGTGGAACATTGGGGATTTTCTTAGGTAATGGGGGTGGAAGGGAAAAGGGAATAGTATAACCTCTGAAATGATCCTCTGCACTCAAGTGTCTTTTATTTTTAGCCAGGCTTCTTAGTGCAGAGGTAAGCGACCCCTGACTGCCTCCAGAGGAAGACAATCGGGCCTCCTTTTAGGAGTGCTCATACTGTCTTATCAGAAACAGTATCTGCAAACCCTTGGTTTTGCAAGCCTCTTCTGCCACAGGGGCATCTTCTGCCATTATCACTCCCTCTCTGCCTCTGGGGGAACTATCTCCATGTGTCTCCTGGAAAAAACCCTGAGATTTCGTGAACCACATCTTTCAACCTCACCATTGATTCCTGGAAAAGGTCTGTCATGGGGTCAAAAAACATACACCCACAGCAGATAGGGTCTTTCCATCCTTCTCACTCCTGGAAAGTGTGTCTTTCACTGTGGGGCCAAGCAAAAAACTGTCAAAGGGAGCAATGACAAAAGATTACTTGAAAGGCTCTACAGGATCACACAGGTGCATCCGAGCGTGCCTCCTAATGGAAATGCCTGCACTCACAGCCATTGGGGCACCTTGCAGCATGCAAAATGAGCCTCATGGAAGAATTTGCAATAGATTGAAGGGTAGCCAATTGTGAAGCCACAGACATTTGCACCTCTGCAGTATTGGAAAGTACTAAAAGGGAGTTTGAAAGTTCCGTAATTAAGTCCCTTTTCAACCTCGTGAAATGTGCCATATAGTTCAGCGATCGGATGACAAACATTGCAGAAGCAAATGCTCGCTTCCTAAATCTGTCCAAAGCCCTAGAGTCTCTGTTAGGGGGATGGACAGTGGGAACTCTGTTCTGTGACTTCCGTTTTTTGTAGCTGCCACCAAGACCATGGCATTAACCGATGCTCCTTACTCCAGTGTTCTCTTCCTACCGGTGGAGACATAAGCCTGTCTGGTCTCTTGGGAATTGGCTCAATCGTATCAGGATCCTTCCACACCCACTGAGAAACCAAATCAGTGAGTGGAATGACCCAGGAGGTAGACGGGCCAGTCCCAAAAGCTTTGAGAAACACTGACTCTTCAGAAGATGGGTTTTGGGCAGACCAACCACCCTTCTGTTTTAGGATCTCAAGGATGTCTCCAAATGAGATGTCATCTGGTGATGATTTGGGAGAGTGTTCTCCCTCCTAAAGGTGTGTATCCTTCGTGACAGATACTGGGGGAGTCCAAGTGCCTCCTCTTGCATGTCCTCTTCTTAGTAACTTTTTCAATGGGATGATCTGGAGAAATATCGGAAGAAATGACGATACCCAGCTCGGTGGTCTGGAAGCTCTGGACTGGCCATCCCAGTGGCATAGAATGCTGAGTATCACGTTGCAAAGTCACCTGAGAAGTTGATGGTGGATCCAAGGGGGAAGGACCCACCTGACCTGCCAGAGCTGAGAAAGCCTTCTTCACAACCTCAAGTTTCTGGTCTGCCAGCTTCCTCTGCTTCGGGAGCCAGCTGCTTGAGGCAGAACACGGAGCCAAGCTGTCCAACTCCAAAGCTCTGAGAGGAAGAGACTGCTCCAAAAACCTTTAAGTCAGTCCTATCCCCGGATCCATCCTGGAAGCTTTGGCTAAGAGAGCCATCCGGATCTGACCTTGTCAGAGCCAGTGTGCTCAGAGTAACTGTCAGATCCAAAGAGGGAACTCTCTCTGAATCTGACACAGAAGGGTCCAGAACGTTCAGCTCTAATGCCATAGATTACATCAGAGGAGGAGTAGCTAAAAGACAATGTTCCTGACCAGAGACGGGAGGATCCATGAAGACTCCCTTCTGAAATTGCTCCATAAGCAATTCTCTTCACCATCCTTTCCACATTGGCCTCCGTGAGACTTCTGGAGGAACGAGATGACACCACTGAAGGGTGCTTAGAGTGCTGCTCAAGGAAAGGGGAGGGCACCAAGGTGAATACACAGTTCGAGGCAGAGGCTTTAAATCAGAGGACTTTGGATCCATAGTACATTTTCTCTGATCAGAGGAAGGATCAGCCAGATAATTCATCAGATCTGAGAAAGGCCGGATCATAGGAGATGTTGGATCCTGTTTTGTTTTCTTTTTCCTATGCTCTGCCAAAGTCAAGGCCATAGAATCTGAAGACCTGGACCTTTTTGAAAGGTCCTTGGATTTAGCTTTTGGACACTGTCCACCAGTGATGGCCTGAGAAAAAGTAGTTGGCAAAAGACCTTTCAATATTAATTTATTTCCCCTTTCTGGTAAGTCTCTTGGGTTGAACCTACTGCATATATCACATTCCTGTTCTAAGTGCTCATCCCCTAAACAGTAGATGCATAAAGAGTGGGCATCAGTAAATGGCAGCTTGTGCCCACATTTTGTACATTTCTTAAAACCTTTTTCAGACATAGCCACATGTAAAATACTGAACAATCAGATAATCACAAAAAAAAAATAAGATATTCAAACCATAGCGATCTAAATACTGCTACAGAGAAAAAATGGCTAGCAGACATCAGGTCTGATTTTTCTTATATTTTGCTCTGTCCCTCAGTATATACCATTAGAAAGTCTGGCTGCTCAATGATACTTTACTGCTGTACTTTTTTGTGTTGGTATCTGCTTGATTTACAATGGGCATGCTGGCTGGACTACCCAATCAGCATGCTTATTTTTGAATAGTGAGCATTTATTGTATAATAATCCCTCTTTATATCATTCTCATTATGATTGGTGTTTCAGTTCATAGTCGCAGCATATCTTGCTTTGTTGCTATGCTTTACTTGATTTAAAAAAAAAAAGGAGGTTGACATAATGGTGAAGGTGTTTACCTTACAGAGACAAGGTGCAGGGCTTGATTCTCACTTGGGTTAATTGGCTAGGCTTAAAATGGCCCACAAGGGCAGTTAGCCTAGTACTAAACTGTAAACCTATGAAATCCCTGCTTTGGAAAGTCTGCAAGCAACATGATCCCAACAAGCTGCAGTATGATACACGTATCAACCTCTATACAGGGCCAGAATAGGAAATAATTTGGTGAAAGCAACATTTGTCAGACATACCAAAGATGTTCGTAAAATCCCCAAACAGTGTTGGTCTGAGATTAAACATCTGACTGGAACAATTAGACTCCACCCAGCCAACAGGAAATGCCCACAACTTCGCACATGAGCATATAAACTTCTTAACAGGCGCAATAAATGAAATAACTTGAGAAATCATGCCTTCCAGACTGCCCACTTTCATTTAGATTCTCAAAATCCTCTCAAGCTCTATCATCCCAGCTCTTCACACCTGGCAGCCTGTTCTGTTTTTACTGTGAGCAAATTTCTAAAAAGTTGTTCAAGTGCTACTTTAATTAAATAATGAAGACATTGCATTTTCCACACACCACCCCACATTCCTAAAAATGTCTGCTACACATGTAGCAAGTCGAGTTACATGCATTTACAAGTTATCACTACCTCATTCCCCCAGAACCATTAAACCTGCCATCATAATACGACTAACTAAAACAGACCAACCCAATGAAAACAAAAATTTTAGACTAATTGTCAGTCTCTGCCCAATAGAAAAATATTTGACAGAAAACATCTGCAAACAAATATTCAATTATATAAATAAATACTGCTTTCTATGTAATGCCCATCATGACTTCAGAAAAGCCCTTTGCACCACCGACACTATCTACAGTAACATGAATAAATGTACGCTAACAGGAAGGCTCTTCATAGACATGACTAAGGTATTTTGAAAATGTGAACCACAACTTCCTACTTTTCAAACTTGATAAATTTATTTTTGGGAGCCTGAGAGTAGGATGGAGAAAAAGCTACCCACTGGATACATTATTCCAAATATATTATAATAACCTTCATTTTATTCAAGTTACCTTTAATACAAGGGTTCCCATGTTCTTTTCTTGGTCCATTGCTGTTTTATTTATTAATGACATCATATCAGACATCTTGACCTTATATTTGATGATATCCTGACTGTGCTTATAACCTACACACCCTCTAACACAGAACAATGTATCTAGGACTTGCCATAGGCACCTCACATTTCTTCGGCATACACAATGATAGCACCATTCCCAAACTCTAACTTTGCTATGAAATATCCAAACTGCGAGCTCTAACAACCCACAAAGTTTAGCCATAAATGTATTAATATCCAAACTGGAATACTGTTTTCCTCTAATACCATTTCACTCTAGTTCAAATACTCAAAAACTGCAAACAAATATTAGCAAAATATGCAGATTTTTTTTTTCTTCTCACTGACCAAGAAAAATGCCATTGTCACAGTTGGAATTCAGCAAATAGCTACCAATCAATGAAAGGGCAACCTTCCTTCCTTCCTGTGTAATTTTCAAAATTCCTAATCAAGGGAACTGCAAACCATTGAGGTCCAAAGTATAAATCAAACAACAAAGCTACTTCCTAAGAGATGATTCTGATACCATATCCCTAGTTAGACCCAGATTCAAAACCACCACTGGTGAAAGAGCCTTCTCTAAGTGGGTGCAACAGTATGGAATCATCTGGCATTTAAGAGACCAGAAGGCACACTAGACAGTTTCAAAAGTATAGTGAAACATATCTTGTTCAAAGAAGGGTAGTCTAGGCATATATGTCATCAAGCAGGTAGGAAACATAGCAAAGGGGCATCAGCTATCATAGTAAATAAAGTCTCTCCAAAAGGTCTGTTCACACTATAGTATAATGTCTTTAAAAAAAACAGTTGAGTTACCAGCTACTGCAGCTCCAGGTTACCAACTTTATAATGTGTTTTGAATTTTTTATCCCTAGATTTCTGCAGTCCCCATCGTAGTATGTTTCTCTGTCTGTCAGTAAAATACCTGAAGGTTGTAGCCTGCTTTTTATCCTTTTGCCCATTCTTATTTGATTTGGTGAGATACTGAGTCCATGCAGTGGAGTTTTCCTGTATTCCAGTAATTCAGTACAATATTTTGCAGGAACTCTTTTTCTTGAGATCCTTCACTGTTTAATTAGTTCTCAATATTTGTCTGATACAGTGTAAATTGAATAACTGTTTACATTTCCACTTGTGTACAAATCTTGAGAATTCCTGATTGTGCATTGTTGACCATGGTCAGCTATGAGAACATTGGGTATCCCTTGTCTTGAGAATATTGACTTTAATGTATTGATCACACTGCACTTGGAGTAAAAATAAATCTACACACATGAGATGCATAGATTGTCTAAATTGGAGCAAACCCATACCCAGTCAACTGCAGCTACCATCTGAAACTGGATATGCCAAGTGGTTTAAATGGCTATTTTCTGTAAAGTTTCATCAGTACCCTACTTGCATGTATGACTTTTCTTATATCAGTTAATCCCCCCTATTTGAAGTCCCTGCTGAGTCTGCCAAGCCTGTTTGCTAGATGTAGGTAGGGTCATTGGGAATCTCATGCATCCATTCATGTGTGTCAAGATGACGAGGCACTGGGCCACCTTAAGAGAGTCATAGTTACATCCGCCATTTACCAGTGCCTCATTGAATTTCTTCGCTGGGCAGCTACTTATTTATTTTACACTTGTTAACTGGGGAAGTCTTTCTGGGCACAAGGGCCTCTTTTCAGCAGAGGCCCAGAGAGAGAAAAGTTCCAGTACATGAAGTACAAAGAAAATACAATATCAACAATGTCTGGCAGAATACAATTAAAATAAATTTTACAATATCAACATAGATAAGATAGTAACTATATAGTAATAAAGCTTATTATACCAATTATATTCTATACAGATATAGTTAAATGGCTATGCAGTAGGACAGCTGTCAATGCAGTGCAGAGTACTGCGTTATTTGCAAAAGGTTGATTTAATTATGAGATATAATTGAAATGAGTGATAAAAGAGTTGAGAGGCATAGGTAGAAGGTGGGTTGAGTGAAGACAGAGTGATGTTATGTAGTCCTATCTTGCCGTAATTCTTGCTGGATGGGTTCGGAGCCGATATTCGGCTCCGACTCGGCCGATACTAAAGCTCAAGAGCTTTTACTGGCTCAAGGCTAACCCCTATCCCATGGTGCCTCACGGCAATTCTCCAGATCTCGTTTGCCGCAAAAGCTTCGAGACTGTGTCTTACTGGCTCGTTGGCTAAGTAACAGTTCATTTACTAAATCTAGTCCTTTTTCTTACCTTTTAGTGTTCTGTTACAGTCTTTACTACTGTTTATCTCTTGTGTGACTGTTATTGAGAGTTTATGACCCCTATTCTTTCCCTTAGGATTGTACAGCCCATTTAAGTTAAAGGGCCTTTCCTCCCTGAGTGTGTGTCTTATAAAAAAAAAAGTTATATAACTCCTTTCTTCTTTACTGTCTTATTTTTAGTACTACTAAGATCTGAAGTAGTTAACTTCATTTGATCAGCAACCTGTGAGTATCGGATCCGACCTGGATCCGAGCTGGCAGCTTTCCAAGCTAAAGATCTGAGCTCTCAGCTCCTCCCCCTTGCCCATAATACCCTGCTACCTCCCTCCAGTCCTCAGATCTCATTTGCTGCAGCTTCTTGAAGCATAAGAGATGAGCTGTTGGCATTTTAGTGAGATTAATTTGGGAGATTTTCTGTAAAATTTGTAGCACTTTTTGTGTGTGTGTGTGTGTGTGTGTGTGTGTGTGTGTGTGTGTGTGTGTGTGTTTCAGAACCCTTAGTTAAGTTAAATAATTTTTGATTCTTTTTAGTTGTAATTTAGTGTTTTTTCCCTTCCCCTTACTGTGTGTGTTAGGGTGTGTGCGTGAGTGTCATGGCCGAGGGCCCTAAGGCCATTTTTTCAAAATGCGCTGAGTGTGATCATAAGCTGTCCCCAGCGGATGGCCACACTCAGTGCGTTCTCTGCCTGGGGGTAGCCCATTTAACATCGGGCTGCCAGATTTGTGTGGCCTTAAAGCCCCGGGCTCTGAGGGACAGGAGGAATAAGTTAATCCTGGCGGGGCCCTTGCCCCCAGATTCTTCCTCCTCCTCTCCCTTAGTTGCGCCAGTAGCGGCTGTGACTGTCCAGCCTTCAGCTCCCCCTTCCCTGGCTGGGACTCAACCTCCCGCTGTTTCCCAGGGAGAGGGGGACACTTCTAAGTAAGAGAAGAGGCACAGAGAGAGGGAGAAAGAGAGATGGACACAAAAGTCACAAGCAGTGGGCTGAATCAGTCCCTTTGGCCCCACCGGCTAAGCTGCTCTGTTCCCCCATGAGGGTTTCCAGGTCTTCCTCCTCTCGGGTCCACTCCCCACGCTTCTCTCCGGAGCCGGAGGAGGAGTCCAGGTCACCTTCGAGGTCATCTAGGTGGCCTTCCCGGCCTGCCTCGGCGACTTCTTCTAGGTCAACTAGGAGCCTTTCCGACATGGATATGGACTGGATGATGCGTCGATTCCTGCAGGCCCAGATGCAGATGGGAGTGCTCCTGCCCCCCCCTCCGGGGGGAGCTCGGCCCCTTTCCTTGCACCCATCACTCCTTCTCCGATCCACTATCAGGTTTCGGAGCCATCAGATCCGAGTAGTCTCGGAGCCGGGGAGTTGGCGCCAATAGTAGTTCCTACTTCACTGGCCTTACCCTCGAGTTTTTCAGGTCATCTTTTGGACCCGAGCTCTCGGGGCAGAGAGCCGAGCTTCAGATCTGCAGGGGTGAGTGTGTCTTCGGCTCCATTGCGGTTGGAGCACACTTCCCTTTCGGGTCTGATCGCATCAGCTCCAGCGCTGGTCCTCGCGTCAGAGCCGAGGGGACTGCTCTTGGAGCCCGGGGAGAGTGGTTCACCTTCGGCCTTTGATGTGGTGGAGAGGGGGCTGTCAAGGAGTTCGAAGTCCCCGGTTCGTGCTATGGATCCACCCTACACTCCCTCGCATATGGGCCTGTCTTCCTTCATCCGGCCCCAGGGACAGCCTGCGTCTGCACCCCAGTTCCTGTAGAGGAACATGACCCCGTTGGTGCCGCCGATGAGGTCCCTCACAAACAAAACTGTAAGAGGAGGTACTTGGACTCCCCCGAGTCCCTCACAGAGGACACGGACTTAGGGGAAGGTTCCCCCAGGTCATCCCCACCGAGGACGTCTCCTTTGGAGACATTATGGAGATGCTGCGCATTAGAGGGGGGGTGGTCAGCCCAGAAACCTTTCTCGGATGAGTCTGTGTTTCTGGAGGCATTTGACGCAGGCCCGTCTACCTCTTGGGTGTCCCCCCTGGCTGACCCCCTGGTAGACCTGATTACTACCAGGGCTTGGAAGGAGCTGGACACTGTGGAGCCAATCCCTAGGAGACCGGATAAAATCCTTAGTCCCCCCGCAGACAAGCTGGCGTGGAATAAAGGTTCCCCAGTAGATGCCATGGTGGTGGCGGCTGCCACCAAGAAGGAACTAGCACAAGAAAGTTCTTTGGTCCATCCTCCTGATAAGGAGTCTCGGATGATGGACCGCATTGGAAAGCAGATGTTTGCTTCAGCCACCTTTTCCATAAGGGAGCTGAATTACCTGGCACACGTCATTAGGCTTCAGCGAGATCTGATAAGAGTACGCTGGGTCTCCCCCGGAGTCCATGGCAGCTGAGGACAAACAAGCCTCCTTGGCTTGCATGGCCACTCTAAAGTCGATATCTAACACTTCTATGTGGCTTCTCTCCCATGCCATGGAGGGGGCGGCTAGAGCCAGCGGAGCAGGGGTCGCCTTGCGGCGCCACTTCTGGCTCCGACTTTGCGGAACCCTTCAAGGCATCCTTCATGAATGCTTCCGTTGACGGTTCTACTCTGTTCGGCAAAACCATCCGTGATAAGCTATTCCATAGCGAAAAAGATGGGAAGACACTGTCTGCCATTGGAATCTGCTTCTCGGTTCCTCAAAGGTCCTTCTCAAGGAACCAGAGAGGACAAAATGATGTGGTTCCGGAAGTCTTAGCAGTCCTGTCCTGCTCTGGAACCTTCATCCTTCAGAGGCAGGGGAGGACAAGCTGAACGCCGGCCCAGAGGCAGAGGGGGGCTGAAGAATTTCGGGTCGAGAGAACCCTTCTCCGACCGACCCGCATAGCAAACCTGACGGGCGTTTTTCAGAGCATCTAGCAAGTTGGGAGTCCATTACTACAGATCGCTGGGTGCTCCGAATAATATCCAGAGGTTACTCTATTCCCTTCATGAATCTCCCCCCACTAGGGAAGCGCTTCCCCAATGTCCCACCCAATCAGAGGGAGTGTGGCTTCAGAAATAAAGAAATTACTAGACAAAAAGGCCATCCAGCACGTCCCCCCCAGAGCAGTCTGTGTCGGGCAATTACTCCAGGTTTTTTTTGGTGCCAAAAAAGACGGGGGACTAAAGGCCAATTCTTGACCTGTCAGCTTTGAACCTGTTCATTGCCAAAGAGAAATTCCGGATGGTCACTCTACAATCTATTCTCCCCCTTCTGCAGGAGAATGACTGGATGTGCTCCATAGACCTCAAGGATGCGTAATACCACATTTTCATGGACAGGCGATCCAGGAGGTTTCTCCGCTTTTGGCTGGGGGCCAGTCATTATCAGTTCAGGGTCCTCCCGTTCGGCCTCACCACAGCCCCCAGGGTGTTTACCAAGGTCATGGCAGTTGTGGCGGCCCACCTGAGACTTCAGTGAATTCAGGTCTTTCCGTACCTGGACGACTGGCTCCTCACTGCCCCCACCAGGCATCTACTGTGTTCTGCCAAGGATTATTTTTTACTCTTGGCCCTTCACCTAGGCATTACTATAAATTTCAGGAAGTCGTCTCTTCATCCTGTTCAGGTTCTGGATTTCATGGGGGCCAGGATAGACACACTTCAATCCAAGGCCTTTCTGACAGTGGACAGGCTATGTACCTTGTCAATTCATGTAATAGCATGTCTACAGTCCCTAGCCCCACCCGCGGAATTAGTCCTGAGAGCCCTAGGATCCATGGCGGCAGCCATCAGCCTTTCACCTCTTGCCTTTCACCTCTTGCCCATCTGCACATGAGAGTCCTTCAATGGACCTTTCAAGTCCAATGGTCCCTCCTCCTACATCCATTGGATTCACCGATTCCCCTAAGCAGGGATTGCAAGGACTCCCTTCTTTGGTGGCTTCATTCCCGAGAGCTCCGGGAAGGGAGACCGTTCATGATGCCTCAACCCCAAACCACAGTGACCACGGACGCTTCTCACCTCGGGTGGGGGGGGCATTGCATGGGCAGAACCGTCCAAGGCATGTGGACCCCTATAGAGACCGTTTTGCATATCAGTGTTCTGGAGATGAGGGCAGTGCTTTTAGCATTGCAAGCCCTTCAGGACCTTCTTCCTCTGGGGACTATTGCAATTCAGACAGACAACATGGCGGTGGTCTGGTACATCAACAAACAGGGAGGAACCAGGTCTTACCCTCTTTGTCGAGAGGCCATGAGAGTGTGGGAATGGGCGATTTCCACCAACCATTTTCTGATAGCAATGCACATTCCTGGTCGGTCCAACATTCTAGCGGACAAGTTGAGTCTGTCTATCCTCAAAGCTTATGAGTGGTCTCTGAACCCCTTAGTAGCGAAACAGATCTTCCTCAGATGGGGTCAGCCTTGCTGCGATCTCTTCGCGTCTCCTTCAAACGCAAAGTGCAGCAAATGTTTGGCCACCCGGTCTTCTTTATGCTTATCCTCCTCTCCCGCTAATGACGAAATTTCTAGAGAAAGCTCGTCGGTTGGGGAGCAAAATAATCCTCATAGCCCCATTCTGGCCTCATCAGAAATGGTTCCCGTATCTACGGTCTCACATCATAGCTCCTCCTTGGGTCTTAGATTCATTTCCGGACCTGATTTCTCATCCTTCGGGATTGCAAACTCCGAATCTGGATGACCTCAAGCTTGATCCAGTTCCATTAGTGGCTAGGACTCCTAGTATCTCGTCTTCTGTAAAATCTATCTTGGTGGCGGCACATAAGCCCTCTACCAGGAAGATCTACAAGAGTAAATGGAAGCGTTTTTCCATCTGGGCCAGACATGGGGATTTGGACCCTTTTCGGCTCCCATTCCAGCAGTTCTTGAATTTCTGTCCCACATTTTTCATCAAGGGGTCAGTTCTTCCACTGTGAAGGTTCAGATGGTGGCCATTTCTCATTTCCACATCGGGGACAACCTTGGATCCTTGGCTTCCTCTAAGATATGCAAGACCTTCTTGAAGGGCACCTTTCTGTTAAGACCTCCTGTCAAGAATGCGGTTCCTCCATGGGACATCACATTAGTTCTTCAGGCTCTAACTGGCCCACCTTTTGAACCTGCAGCTTCTGTTGACTTAAAATTCTTATCTTGGAAAACTGCCTTCTTGATTGCAATTAGTTCAGCTAGGAGGGTATCTGAACTTCAAACCCTTTGTACGAAACCACCGTATCTGGTCTTCCATAAGGACAGAGTATCTCTCAGGACTAATCCTTCATTCTTACCTAAAGTGGCATCCGAGGCCAATATCAATCAAGCCATCAATTTGCCTGTTTTCTTCCCCAACTTTCAAAACAAAGGGGAATACAGACTGCACTTGTTAGATGTGCATAGACAATTGCAATTTTATTTACACAGGGCAGCTGCTTCTCGCAAATCGGAGCAACTTTTCATTTCCTTCGCTAAGCCATCCTTAGGCAAGCCAGTTATGAAAGTTACTTTAGCTAGATGGATATCCCACTGCATCTTACACGCATATAAAGCTTCCGGTCGGCCAGAACCCTTGGGGGTTCATGCTCACTCTACCCATTCTATGGCTACCTCTGGAGCATTTTGGTCAAGAGTTCCCTTAGATGACATCTGTTCAGCGGCTACTTGGGCCTCTTCTCATACGTTCATTTCACACTACAAGCTGGATTTGATGTCCAGAGGGAGGGCAGCCTTTGGCTCTGCAGTGCTCCGGAATATTCTTCCTTGAGGACCTCCCAGGTTTTTGGTAGCTGGGGACTCTGTCCCATAGGTTACTGATCAAATGAAGTTAACTACTTCAGATAAAGAAGTTATGTACTCACTATAATGCTCCATCTGAGTAGGTAACTTCATTTGTCAGCAACCAACCCCTCCTCCTTCCCCCTAACCTGTTCGTGGTCATAGTCATGACGGAATGTCTTCCTTCTGCTAGGCATCAGGTTAGCGTTTTTAGTTTCGAGTATGGTTTGGCTGTTTGTTGCTTGATAATTTGGCAAACTCGATCTGAGGACTGGAGGGAGGTAGCAGGGTATTATGGGTAAGGGGAGGGGCTGAGAGCTCGGATCTTTAGCTTGGAAAGCTGCCGGCTCGGATTCAGGTTGGATCTGATACCCACAGGTTGCTGACAAATGAAGTTACCTACTCAGATGGAACGTTATGGTGAGTACATAACTTCTTTTTATTGTTGTTGCTTTCTCTAGCTAGTCTATAGTTTTAGTCAGAATGTCTAAAGAAAAGGATAGAGAGCATATAAATATCATCACCCTTCAGGGTTTAAAAAGTGTGATAGATGCTCACAAAAAATGTCTTTGACAGACAGTCACACCAGTTGCATGTACTGTTTAGGTGAAGCTCATTTGCAAGAGCCCTGTACCTTTTGCCATGCATTTAGCACCAGGGTCTTGAATAAGAGGAAATGAAAACAAATTGATAGGGGTCTTATGACCAGTTCCTTCCAGGAACAGCTGGAACTCGGTCAGTCAGCTCCTAAGTTTTCAAAACAAAAATCTTTGCCCGCAGCTTAGGAGCCATCGAAAAAGACCAAAGTGTTGGAGCCAAGGAGTTCTGGCTCCGATTCAGCTTCTTCCACATCTGTACCGTCAGTCTCCTCAGTGATGAAGCATCCTTCGATGTCAAGACTTTTACCTGATATTGATCCTGTGTCACCTACCTTGAGATCTCCTATTTTGGAGAGGAGGAGATCTCCTTCTGTCTCAACCAGATCCTCCAGGACACACTCAGATGAAGACATTGAGCAGGTGGTGAAGACGTTGCTTTCAGATCCAGCTCTCTGGCAAAGAAATTGACCCCTCCAGACCCAAAGGCTTTGGAGCCCGACCCCCTTACCTGACACTGTTCCTCCTCTGACTGCTTCACTCTCGGAGCCTATTACTTCAGGTTCTTCAGTCTCTTCAGTCTTGGATCCGTCTGTTCCGAGGATCCTCCCCGCTTCCTCAGAACTGATTACTCTATCCTCGGTGGCTTAATCTGGAGCCAAGGGATCTGGTAGCCGACACTCTTGAGTCTACTCCGAGGGGGACAGTCACCCTGGGTTTTCTTCAGAACCGACCCTCCCTCTCTGTGCCTCGGCTCAACTCAGCTTGTCTTCCACATCTGCATTGAAGCCATTCCCCCTTGCTCGGAGCCAACCATCCATCTCCTTGGAGTGGGGGGGAAAAGCTTTCAAAGCTATAGAGAAGGCTTTATCTTCTGCTAAGGCCATACCTTTGGAACCTGTGTCCCACCAGCACCAGGCAGTAACCTCTTCCCCCCTGCCACCCCCACAGCATAGGGAACCCCCATTGGAGGTGTCCCCTCTTCCGAGACCTCCCCAGATTATCCCACTGGAGAGCTCCCTCGGAAGAGACTGTGCAAGAAGAAGCATGTTGACTCACCTGAGTCTGTCACTTCTGACACTGATTTAGAAAAATCAGAAGGGTCCCCTAGATCCCCCTCTGAGGATGTCTCTTTTTCTGACATCCTAGAAATCCTTAGATGGAGGGGTGACTGGAAGACCTCTAACCCTACTGTGGATGAATCAGTGTATCTTGAGGCCTTTGGTTCCCGACCTTCCACCTCCTGGGTGACACTGCCTTATGACCAACTCTTGGGGGTCATATCGCGGAAAGCCTGGACCTCCCCAGACTCAGTGGAGCCCATCCCGAGGAGGTAAAATAAATTTATGACAGCATCTGAAGATAAGACTTCTTAGCAAAGGAATTCCCATTGATGCTATGGTGGTAACAGTGGCCACCAAGAAGGAGTTATCAGAAACATCTTCTAATATCCATCCTCCTAACAAGGAGTCCAGGACGATGGATAGGTATGGGAAGCATACCTTCTCTTCAGTGGCATTTACACTAAGATCACTGAATTACCTTACCCATTTTACTCGTCTTCAGAAGGATCTCCTGAAGGAGTTAGGAGATACCCTCCAGGATTCAGTAGATCCGGGATCCATGGATAAGGTTTCTGTGCAGCTCTCCACCCTTACGTCGATAGCTAACTCCTCCATGAGGGTATCATATGCAGCAGACGGAGTGAGTAGCACAGCTGGAGCAGGAATATCCCTCAGGAGACATTCTTGGATGCGTCTTTGTAATTTCACTGAATCCTTTAAGTCTTCCTTCACTAACATCCCATTTGATGGTTCATCTCTTTTTGGAACCCAGGTGAAAGAGACTTTGACCAGGTGCAAGCAGGAAGGGAAAACCTTATCTGCCATCGGAGTTTGTTTCTCCCTCCTGTCTAGACCCTATCCCAAGGGTAATACAGGAGGGAAAATGTGGTTCTGTAAATCCCAAAAAGGTTTCCCTCAGGTGCAAGATCAACCATCCCCTAGAGGCAGAGGGGGAGGATATAATGGAAGATGCTGCCCTTATGGCAGAGGAGGTCCGCAACATCAGAGAGATAGAGAAACCTTCTCTGATCGTCCCTTCCATCACCCCTGAGGGGTTGCCCAACTGTCCATCACTGGAGGCAGTTGGGGGTCATCTGTCACTGTACCCAAGTGCCTGACTAAGCATCTTGCAAGATCATTGGGTACACACCATAATATCCAGAAGTTATCTGATTCCCTTTGTTTCCAAACCCCCAACAAACCAGTCTCTATCAGACGTACCACCCATTCAACTAGACCATGCAACATCAGAGGTCATCTCGTTGCTGCAAAAAAGTCATTCAAGAAGTCCCCACAGAGCAAATAAGATCCGGAACTTACTCTCGATTCTTTTTAGTTACTAAAAAGACAGGGGACTGGAGATCAACTCTAGATCTCAGCAGACTCAACAAATCCATAAAGAAATCAAAGTTCTGAATGATCACTGTGCAGTTGATATTCCCTTTTATCGGGAAAGATAATTGGATGTGCTCAATAAATCTCCAGGACCCATACTACCACATCAAAATAGACAGGCACTCCAGGAGACACACTTCTGGCTGGGAGCCAGTCATTTTCAGTTCCAAACACTGCCCTTTGGTCTCACTACAGCCCCCAGAGTGTTCACCAAATGCATGACAGTGGTAACGGCTCACCTGAGATGTCAGGGATTCCAGGTGTTTCCGTACCTAGATGACTGGCTCCTCACTGCTACCACCAAGCATCAACTCATCAGAACCAGGGATGAGACTCTATCCTTGTGCGCCAGTCTATGCATCACAGTCAACCTAAAAAAATAAGCCTTATCTCCTTCACAGCACATTGTATTCTTAGTCTCAGAAATAGACACAACCACCATGTCAGCAAGACTAACACCAGAAAGAGTAGAGCCCCTACGCAATCAAGTCAGATTCTTGCTAAACAAGCAAAATGTTCAGGCCAGGGTAGTCCTTCAAGTCCTAGGGACCATGGCTTCCTCCATCCTATTAGTTCCTCTATCCCGTCTACACATGAGGATACTTCAATGACTGCTATTTGCCCAATGGTCGATGCAAGACTTTCCATTGTCTCATCAGATTTTTATAACAAACACCTGCAAGAAGGATCTGACATGGTGGTTGCACACAAAACTTCTCCTAGGTCATCTACTTGTTCCTCCTCAAGAGAAAGCAGTTTTGACCACGGGTACTTCCCAGATAAGGCGAGGGGGCATTATCTGGGAATGACAGTCCAAGGTACTTGGCAGAACCACGAGAACCACTTGCACATCAAAGTTCTGGAGATGAGAGCAGTGCTGCATGCTTTTCAAGCACTTCACAGCTCCCTTCCCACCGGGACAATTGCGATCCAGTCAGACAACATGCCTGTCGTGTGGTACATAAACAAGCAAGGGGGAACCAAATCTTACCTGCTTTGCCGAGAGGCCTTAAAAGTTTGGAAATGGGCGATGGACACACAACGTTTTCTGGTAGCAATGCACATCCCGGGAAATCCAGCATGATAGCAGACAAACTCAGCTGAGCAATTCTGATGCCTCACAAGTGGTCCCTGAATGCAGAAGTTGTGAAAGAAATCTTTCACAGATGGGGCCAGCCTTGCTGCGACCTATTCGCCACTCACTTGGGCACCAAATGCAGCAGCTACTTTGCCATCATTCCCCATTCGGGGATGTCACCCAGGGAAGCTGTAGTCCATGATTGGCCTCCAGGACTTCTTTATGCCTTCCCACCTTTTCCTGTCATCCCAAAGGTAATACAGAAAGCAAAACAGTTGAGTACCCTGATCCTCATTGCTCCTTACTGGCCTCGACAAGTATGGTTTCCCTTCTTGTGGCCCTACCTTTTGGAGGAACCATGGATTCTGGACCCATCTCCAGACCTCCTGATTCATCTATTAGGGCAGTTCCAGCCCACCATCCACACCCTCAAATGAACAGCATGGCTGCTCCAGTTCCACGAATAGCCAGGTGCATTCCCCTATCTCCTTCTGTCAAACACATTCTGATCTCATCCCATAAGCCTTCCACTCAAATATTATACTCCAGCAAATGGAAAAGGTTTTCTATTTGGGCTACAAATCAAGGCTTAGATCCCTACATGGCTCCTATAGAATCTATTCTATCCTTCCTTGCATCAATTTTTCATGAAGGAGCTGCAGCCGCTACAGACAGAGTTCAGTTAGCTGCCATTTCTAATTTCCATTTTGGCTTCATGGGAAATCCAATCATGTCACACACTTTATGCAAAACCTTTTTGAAAGGAGTTCTCCTTCTCAGGCCTCCAATCAAACAGCCATTAGAACCCTGGGACTTAAACTTAGTTCTCACATCTTTAATGTCTGCCCCCCTTTGAGCCCTCTTCATCAGATCTGAAATTGTTGTCTTGGAAAACACTATTCTTAGTAGCCATAACATCTGCTAGGAGAGTCTCAGAACTGCAAACTCTTACTATTCAACCTCCTTACATTATTTTCCACAAGGATAGAGTCTCACTCAGGAAAAAACCCTCCTTTCTTCCCAAGGTATGCTCAGAGCATAATCTGAACATTACTATTGAGCTACGAGTGTTTTTTTTCTGAACCACTCTAATAAATCAGTATAGACTACACCAATTAGACGTTCACAGAATTCTCAGATTTTAGTTATGCAGGGCTAAAGAATTCAGAAAATCAGATCAATTATTTGTTTCCTTTTCTGAAAAGCATAAGGGCTTGCCTGTTTCCAAGGTTACTCTTTCAAAATGGTTTCGGATTGCATTTCCTTTGCTTATCAAATTGCTGGCAAACAGTTAGGCCATTCTACTAGAGTAGTATCTACTTCATGTGCCTTTAGGTCTAGGCTCCCAATTGATACTATTTGCGCAGCAGCTACTTGGGCAAGACCACATACTTTTGTCACTCATTACAAATTGGATTTGGCCTCCCGGGACAGGTCATCCTTTGGGGCCACTGTGCTGAAGAGTCTCTTCGCTTGAGCCACCCGGGATAAAGGTGCTAGGGACGCTGTCCCATCCAGCAAGAATTACGGCGAGATAGGACTACATAACATAAAGAAGTTATGTACTTACCATAACGTTCCATGTTTGCAGTCCATTTCACCTACATTCTTGTATCCCCTCCCTCCTACCCCCTTCCTGTTTCTGGAGGATCTGGTGGACTATACTGGTGCTGTCTGACCTGGTTATAGTTGTTGTCCACCTGGCATGGATTATATTACAAAAAATTTTTATCTGTATGTATACAGTTTCTGATAATTCATACCTGTTAGGTACTTATTGCTTTCTTGCAAACAAAATCTGGGGAATTGCCATGAGGCACCATGGGATAGGGGTTAGCCTCGAGCCAGTAAAAGCTCTCGAGCTGTAGTATCGGCCGTGTCTCAGCTGAATATCGCTCTGAACCCATCCAACAAGAATGTAGGCATGATGGACCACAAACATGGAACTTTATGGTAAGTACATAACTTCTTTTTAGTTGGTAGCAGAGGAGATGAGAATAGAGGTATAGTAGAAGAGGAGGAAGAAAACAGAGATGTTATATTCATCCTGGAGATATACAGCTACAGAGCCAGGATGTTGAGAGGTGTTTTTCTAGATGTGTTTTGAATGCCTCTTGGTTTTCAAGAATCCTAGCAGCATGAGTGAGGGCATTCCAGAAGGTAGCTAAAGAGTTTGAGTGTAAGGAGACTCACAATTCATTTGGGGCTGTAGCAACAGAAAGGAGAAGTTTGTCTTTAGAACACAGAGCTTTGGTAGGGTGTTAGTGTTGAAGCATCCCAACTAGTGCCAGATGCGTATCAGGGTTGTATATTGGAGTTTGAGCTAGTAGTAGCTGACTATAGTAGAGGTGATGTGGGAATTCAGTTCAATATAGCTGTTAAAGGGCAGAACAGAGATGAGTTCTAAAGGGGCAATTTGCAGCAAAGCAAGCTATTTTATTGCAGCATTGTTCCAGTTTTATGTGGACATTTGTAGGTAAGTAAAGAGTGGAGAGGCATACAGTAGGGCAGGTAAGAGGTGGGATTTAGCAATGGTTTCCCCTAGATGTCCTTCCATTCACCATTGCAGTATTCATAACCTTTAGGGTTCCCCTGCCAATGGCAGTCTGATGTCCAACCAGTATACCAAAGCCTTTAGGATGCTTTAAGGTCCACATACATCACACATGCTTCTTGCATAGCTTAGGGCATAAAGGTGACATCTGTGCATACCATCCTCAGAGGTTTGCTGTCAGTCTGAATGCCCGTTCCATTGCTGGTTCACCATGCCATTACAGATAAGTGCCCCATTGGCGTTCATTGTTACTTATCATTTTTTATTGTTGCTTGTGGTGTTTTATGTCATCCAAGAAGGGCAAATGCCAGTGTGGGAGACAGATCCCCTATGAAGACCACCTCAACCAGTGCTTTTTATGCTTAGGTGCCTCTCATGACCATATGTCCTGTAAGGTTTGTCAGGCTTTTGTACCTAACACCCTTTGTAATAGACTGTCTTCTCTGGTGCTCTGTCTTGAAAGTCAGCATCTTAAGGTTCTTGTGAAAGACACAGTGGAGAGTACTTCCTGCTCTGAGGGACAACAGTCAGTGAAGAAGGCCAAGAAGCCTGGGCCAGAATCCTCTGCTGTTCAGCCTCCGCCAGACATCTCTCCCGAGGCAAGTGAGTGCCCAGAGGTTCACCTGGCTTCTTTTGCCACAACTGGGTTGGAGGCTGGTAGAGATCTGAGTTTAAGCACATCCATGGAGGCACTGCAGACATCCATTTCAGACACTCAGGGGGAACCATGACAGATTATCTCTGAGGAGCCTAGGGATGTTCCTCAAATATTAGAGAAGTTATCCCTACTACCATCATTGAATGCCATCCTCGGTCAGAGCCTTCCAGATTTTATAAGGCGGACGTCCCATTGAAGAAAAAGCAAAAGGCTAAACATATTTCTCCTGCTCCTAAGGATTCACAGAATGAATGGCAGGCCTTCACTTGGTTTGTTTAGAGCTTTGATGGCATTGAAACCTCCTCAGGGAGTTTCTGTTCCAGCTCCATCCCCTTTGATCTTCTCCTCCCCTAAAAAGAACCAGGGAACAGGATTCCTCTGTGGAGGAGCTGGATTTGGATGAGGAATCTTTTACTTATGCTTCTCAGATTCCTTCTCCTTTGGACTATGGATCAGAGAAAGAGGAATCTACCAGTCCTCGTACTCCCTTTGAAGACATTTCTTTTGGGAACAAGATCTCCAGGATGATGGAATTCTTTAAATGGGACTCTACTCAGGTTTCTGAGGTACATAAAAGATACTATGAATTGCTACAGATGGATTCTCCTAAACCTTCTGCTATTCCTCTTGTTTTGGCTGCCTTGTTGAATGTGTTTTTCAGTGCTTCGAAGGCTCTAGACTGTCAGCACCCTGCTCCCAAGAAACCGGATAGATTCCATAGAGTGCCAGAGGACTGTAAATTGCCTCAGTTGTGTCTGTAGCTTCTGACAGGCCATCTCAATTGCTTCCTTCTCCTAAGTTACTGCTCTCTGATAAAGAGAGCAGGACCATGGAAAGGCTAGGCAAGATGGTTTACACCTCTGCTATCTTTGCTATTAGGGCTGTTAATTATCAGACCCATATGTCCAGGTACTTGTTGGCTCTCCTATCCCAGGCTTGTCAGGTTATTTTTGATCTTCCAGACTCTGAGGGTAAAACCTCTGCTCTTTCTCTGTTAGGGACTTCCTCCCAGGTGGCTCATCATTCCATCAAGTGTAGATGTTCTTCGTGTTTCACTGTTGCAGTCATTACATTTGGGTTATTTGCCTGCAGGTAGCCCTCAGCCGGCCTGAATACCAGAGTCTTGGATTCCTGCATCAAGATGCGGTCTCTTTTCCATGACGTCAGGTCGTCAGGAGTATAAAACATGCAGCCGATGCCATTACATCAGTCTTTCTTGCCGTGCGGTGCCCGAAGCAGAAGCAGTTCGCAAGTGCCAGTTGGCCGACTCCTGAAATTTTTGTTTTCGAGTTTCAGAAACGAAGTCTTCAAAAAAGCTAAGTACCCCATTGGGGATCCTTTTTTCTTGCTCTTAACCGATGTCAGTAAAAGTTAACAATTGTCTTACCTGTGGAAAGCAAATACCTCATAAAGATTTTCATTCATACTGTATTCCTTTCTTAGGCCCAGACCACGACGTCCCTCGCTGTTGGTTTTGTACCTTGTTCAACCCCCAAACTATTCGTTGTCGGTTTATATTAGCAGCTAATTATTTCGGTATAACTATCCAGAAATGGCTTCGGAAAGCCATCCGACTACCGATATTCTGAAAAAACATAAGGATAAAGACAGAGACAGACCACATAGGTCCAAGACATTTCTGTTAAGCTAGTTGCCAGTTTGCCAGTACTCAGTGAGGCGCTTTCGCAGCCCCTGATACCCGTTACTTCAGATTTGCAGGCCTCTACTGAGACCCATTCGGAGTTCGATATGCCGCGAGATGCTTCTTCACTATGGAACCTGCGGATGTTTCTTCCTTGGATGGGTTCTGAGCCACTGTGCAGGCACCGGCTTCTGAGGGTGTCATTCAGGCTTACAGACTTGCATTTTAAACTGATGCCATCCTCTTCATCCAGGCCTAAAACTTGTCCCACGCCTAGAAAACCGATGTCCAAACCGCATGGTCAGGCCCATATGCCTAAAAAACAAATGCTTAGAGTGGCTGAAGACCTTATTACTTTAATTAGGGGAAGCCAGCCTTCCCCCTCTAAGAGACCTAGAGATGATTTTCCTTCTGATTCTTCAGATCAGGATTCTGATATTTCTGTTTCTTCTGATTACCAGGATTTGCCCTTATCTACCTATGAGGATTCTGATGCAGAGGATTCCATTCCCTCTGCTTCCCCTCCAGAAGTTTTTTCTTTTGGTGAAACCTTGCAAACATTTAGGGAGCATTTCCACTGGGAAAGCCAGGATTACCCTGACTCCAAAAAGAGGCTTAGGGAATTCTTACTCCTTCCTCAGCACAGGCCTTTAACTATCCCTCCTGTTCTGTACATTGTAGATGATGCTTTCTTGGAATCTAGCCTGGCCCCAGACACTTTACCTCCAGCTCCCAGAAAACCTGACTGGTACTACAGAGTATAAAAAACAAAAACGGTCATAGGCAAAAGCAAGGTGTAAAAAGGAGCCCAAACAAAATGAAAGAAAATGCACCGAGCTAGCACACTGAGAACGTTTATTAATAGACAAAACAGAAAATGGTGAGCGCTTTCACAACATAAAGTTGCTTCATCAGACAACAGTAAAAGGCTTACACTCTATTTAAATAGTCAAATATCCATTACTCAATTAACTAATTAGGGTTAGCAAGCTGTACACAATCAAATTCAAGAGAAGCTTACCACAGTGAATCCTACAATAAAGATGCACTATGCATATAATGTTACACACAAAGTTACTAAGCATATATAACCACACTGAAATGCAGTTAAGAAGCTTGTATAAGGAATGTAGATCATGTAAGTCATCACATACAAATGAGATGGATTTAATTACACACGCTAAAGTGCACAAAATACGAGTAATGAAACCAGATAAAGGTGGAGGGGCAGTTCTTATGCATGAGGCAGATTATGTGGAAAAAATGTATGACTTATTATCTGCGGAAGAATACATACAGGTTTCACTTAATGAACTTAATCAAGCATATCAAAAAGTGAGAAATCATTTAAGTGACTTGTTTATTGAAGGGCATATAACTATTGAAATGTATCATTACTTTTCAATGCAGGCACCCCTTACTCCCATTTTGTTTGGGGTTCCGAAACTACATAAAAATATCTCTACACCGCCCTTCAGACCCATAATTGATGGTCGCAATTCAATAACCTATTCTTGCGCCAAATGGGTAGATAATAAATTAAAAGGATTTTTAAAAACTGAGGGCCAGATATGCAGAGATTCTTGGCATGTTTTGGAGAATTTGAATAACATTCCTTTCAATGCCGATTACATTTTCTTAACAGCTGACATTAAAAATTTATATACGGTAATTCCACAAAGCACAGGACTGGATTGGGTTAGAGATTTTCTATTATTAAAAAACTGTCCTGGTGATGATGTTGACTTAATTATTAATATTCTGGAACTAGTGTTAGAAAATAACTATTTTATGTTCCAAAAAGACATATTCTTACAGCGATCAGGCGTAGCAATGGGTTCCCCATGTGGGGGCAGTTTCGCCAATGCTGTAATGGCCTTTTGGGAGCATACATACCTTTTCCCTCACAAATTATTTTGTGAAATTAATGGTTGGTATACACGCTATCAAGATGACATATTTATGGTTATTACTGGGACTTCTGAACAGGCTTCACAACTAATAGATGAAATGAACTCTTTTTCTTCCTTTTTGGAGTTTACTTTTGAATTAAGTAACACAACAATTAATTTTTTGGACATTAACATCTCCAAAGACACGACACACGATGTCTTTGTTACAAAAATCTTTAGAAAACCCACATATAGCAATTCTTTTTTACACTTTACGAGTAATCACCCCTTCCATCAAAAGAAGGGGGTTGTCAAAGGACAATTTGTCCGAGCTTCTCGTATGTGTTCAACAGATACAAACTTTGAAGAAGAATGTGAGAAACTATGTGAAATGTTCCATAATAGGGGATATCCAAATCACTTAGTCAATGCAGTTTATTCCGAAGTAAGTAACAAAAGGAAGAATGGTCTTATTGGCCCCATTTTTCAAGGTACTGCCCCCAATACAGAAAAAATAAATATAAACATTCTGCACAACGATAGTCAGAGTAATGGAGCTATAATTAATAATTATAATACCAGTTTTCTTACACAATTCAATTCCAATATTGGGCAGATAAAAAAAGTATTGACAAATAATTGGGAGTGCTTATTACAGAATGAAAAACTTTATTCCCTATTTGGCCTGAAACCAACTATAGTATACAAAAGGGGTTTAACTATTAAACAATTATTGGAGTCCCCTTCAATAACTTATAAGCCAAATAAAGGAATGATGAAGTGTGGTTGTTGCAAATATTGTAAACATATACAGATTGGGTCTACCTTCACAGTTCGTGGCATAAAATACCACATTAATGACAAGTTTAACTGTGAAAGTCAAGGGGTGGTTTACCTTGCTAAATGTAAAGACTGTGCTGCATATTATTTCGGAAAGACAGAACGTGCATTGAAAACACGCATATATGAGCATCTTTATGCCATATCTAAACAAAATCTGTCGAATGCGTTAGCTAAGCATATTAGTGAAAACCAGTCACACAGTTTTCTATTTAATGTTGTTGAAAAAGTTCAAAGAAATCCCAGAGGAGGGGCATGGTGTTTAAAACTACAGGAACATGAACTCCTCTGGCAATTGAAAACAAACGCATGTACATTTCCAGGAATTAATGATATGTGTTCCATAAAATGTCTCCTTAACATGAAAGCTTTGAATAGATAAATTATATCCTATTTTAGAAAAATCAATGATTATGCAACATGTTTTGTTTTTCCTCTTTTTTCATTTATTCATTGGTGTGTATAACACCAGAATATGGAATTTTGTATTCACTAGACAAATAGTTAAAAATGAATGCATCTGATATTTAGGATTATGCATTAGTAACATATTCATAGTTAAAACAATTTCATTTCTGGAAAGTAGTATTAACATATAAGTAATACTCTTTATGTTGCATTAAAAATGTTTTTGCAAAGTATTTTTGTAGTTATAAAACATATAAAATAGACTTATATATTTTTATACACAATTCCTCTTGACAAATTTGTTTATTTTTATGGTCATTTTTATTTTATAATGCAGAATTTCTGGTAGTTGGCAAAAAATATATATGTAATCAAAGACTTTTGCAGTTTTGTGCAGTTAGTTTTTGTATGTACTGTTTTTATTGAAGTTGCTTTGATTTACCCTGACTTAATTGAATAACTAATTAATTAGATCATTGTTCACAAAATGGGTCAGCTGGGTATTCAAAGCCTATATAAGTGTTTTAACATATTTCTGTATTTGTCTGAAGAAGTGCATGTATTTGTATGCATGAAAGCGCTTACAAGTAAAAGGTTACATTTGTTCTACTTCGGCTGGCGTGATTTGTGACCTGTTCCTCTCCTTGTGCATTTTTTACCATATATAACCACACTATATACAGTGTAAAAAACCATGTACATACATATATAAGATAAAACAACGACATTAAGACATATAAAAAACTACTAAAACAAATAAAATATCTTCTAAAAGATCTAAAAATCAGTGCATGAGTGGTCGAGCCTTCAAAAAGGGGACCAAAGTAGTGGCAGCATTCAACCCAGGAAACTTCTCAGCGTTAAGCTTCAGTATCCATTTTTGCTCATGCCCCTCTGTAATATTTTCTATGTCACCACCCCTAGGGTTCGTATAAATATGTTGCAAAACCAAAAATTTAAAAGAATGTGAACGATCATTAGACATAATGTGACAGGCCAGAGCACTGGATTGTTTACAGTTGGTAATGTCTCACATGTTCTAAAATACGATCTTTCAACATTCTATTCGTTTTGCCTACATAATAAGCATGGCATTGCTGAAAAAAACAAAAATAAACATCAGTGGTTCTACAATCTGAATATTGATTAGAATGAAACGAAAAATGCCTGGTAGGATGCACATAATTATTTTTGTTATAAACAAACTGACAAGCACTACAGTTCCTACATGGAAAAGTTCCATGGCGAACAGAGTGAGTTAACTTTTTGCGTGTTTCCCCATGGCAAAGGTGTTGTTTAAGTGACTTGCTATTCTTAAAACTGAAATGTGGAATCAGTCCAACTTTGTCTACAAGGCCAGGAACTTTTTGTTAAAGGTACCAGTATTTCTTAACATCCACATATTGATTAATGTTGCTAGAAAACTGAAGAACCACTCTAAAGTCATTCTCAGCTGTGGCACTGTGTGTTGCATCTGCGATCGCTCTGTTGTGATTATAATAAGGTTTGCACCTAGTATCTCTAAGCTTCCAGGCATCAGATATTGCATTATCAATGTCTGCACTAGAATATCCTCTAGCCAGAAACTCAATTTTCAAGTTATTCAATGCAGCTACTGCATCATTGTCATTACTATGTAGCCTGAGTGTCCTAAAAACTTGCCCTCTTAACACATTCCTAGGTATGTGTCTAGGGTGCATACTAGATTTATGCAGCAATGTGTTCTTTCTAGTTGGTTTATGGTATATAGTACTGCAGAGATGATTCAAATCAGTTTACTGATTTTGACATCAAGAAAACTTATGTCAGTGGCTGAACTCTGGTGTGTAAACCTTAAAAAATCAGTTGTTGAATGCAAATAATCCAAAAATTGGTCTAGATCAGAGCCGGAGCCTTTCCATAACATAAAAGCGTCATCTACAAACCTAACATACCACAGTATTTGTCCAAAGAAAGGATTAGTGGCAGACAAAATGTTTTGCTCTTCCCAACTGACCAGTGCTAAGTTGGCGTAGCTATTGGCACAAGCAGTGCCCATTGCCACGCCAACTTTTTGCAGGAAAAACTGTTCTTGAAACATATTATTTTCTAAAATTATTTCTAATAGGGTGCAGATTAACTGTATCTTATTGTTAGTCAAAAGTTTGTGCACAGTAAGAAAATCTCTAATACTATCAACACCCCAAACATTTGGTATACTGGTAAACAGAGATTCTATATCCATGGTCACAAGAACAAATTCCTCATCTCTATCTATCGTCTCCATCCTATTATGTAGCCGCTGTAAGAACATCTTAGTGTCCTTTAAAATTGTATAACAGTTGTCCAGAAAACCATGTAAAGTCCCTTCTACATATATGGAGAGGGACTCAGTACACCAGCCACTACCTGAAACAATAGGTCTCATAGGTGGAAATAACAAGTCCTTGTGAATTTTAGGTAGACCATATATCCTGGGAACAACAGGCTTATGAACATTGAAATACTTAAGTGAATAATCAATCAAATTAGTTATTAATAAGTCAAAAATTAGAAAAGAAACTATCTATGATGGCATTCACCATAGACTTAGAAATACGTTGATATGTGGTAGTATCAAGTAACAGTTTCTCCATTTGTGTAACATATAAATCTTTATCTAAAACAACAATGCCACCTCCTTTGTCGGCCTGTTTAATGATCAATGAATGTAGGCTTTTTAAATCTTGCAAAGCTCTGTACTCTCCAGTAGTCAGATTATAAAATGACATGTTACAAACAGATAGAGCATTCAGCTCCCTAAAAGCAATCTCACTTGCATCAATAAAACGTTGAATACCTATGGGTGTAGCTGGAATAAAAGTACTAGGTTGTCTATACATACAGGCTTGGTTATATATATTGGTGTTGCCTGCAGAAAAAATACATTTTAGAGAGAGATTCCTACCCAAAAGTCTTAAATCTTTTAACATTTCTGCAGGATCAGCCCTCCTGGCAGGAATAAATGATAGACCTTTGTTAAGTACACTGAGCTGTTCCATAGTTAAGTTAAAAGAAGAAATATTAAAGACTAAACCTGGGTCTATAGATGTCTCTTCTTGGATTGCTGGGCAGCTCCATGCATTATAGGAGTCCTGGGTGCTTTGTTGTTGTAGGTTAGACTCTTGGAGCGAGTCCTGAATGGCAGCGCTGCCTTCAGCGAGAAATTGCCCTTCTTTGAGCTGTCTAAAAAAACACTAGTATCTTTCTTACTAGCAGGTGATGGAATAACAATAATAATAATAGACCCGGGTTTAGTCTTTAATATTTCTTCTTTTAACTTAACTATGGAACAGCTCAGTTTACTTAACAAAGGGACATGTGTCGGCTCCATGATCGGCCCCTTTGGCTCCTCCCCCCATGGTGCCTGCATCGGTCTCTGTTCACCCTCCTGACCCCAAGCATGGAGAACAGATGTGCTAGGTCACCCCATAGGGTGTATCTTCCTCTTCCGAGGCCTCCCCTGATCATTCAGAGGAGCCCCCTCGGAAGAGAAAATGTAAGAGGAAACATGTTGACTCCCCCCGAGTCAGTCACGTCTGATACCGACTTGGAGGATTCGGAAGGGTCCCCAAGGTCCCCCTCTGAGGATGTCTCTTTTACAGACATCCTAGAGATCATTAGGCAGAGGGGGAACTGGACTGCCCTTAACCCTTCCGAGGATGAGCCAGTGTACCTGAATGCATTTGGTTCTCGCCCTTCCACCTCCTGGGTGTCTCCACCTTTCGACCCGCTCATGGAAGTGGTGGCTCAAAAGGTATGGACAGCCCTGGACACAGTGGAACCAACTCCCCGCAGGCCCACTAAGTTCATTACAGCCCCATCCGACAAACATTTTCTGACAAAAGGTGTCCCTGTTGATGCCATGGTGGTGGCAGCAGCCACTAAGAAGGAGTTGGCTGACCCTTCGGTGCCTGTCCATCCACCTAATAAAGAATGTAGGACAATGGACAGGTACGGGAAGCGGTTGTTTTCTTCAGCGGCCTTTTCCATGCGGTCGCTGAATTATCTGTGCCATTTCACCCGCCTTCAAAGGGATCTTCTTAAGGAACTGGGTGATACCCTTCAGAATCCATAAGATTAACTCCCAGCTGGTGACCCTTAACTCTATAGTCAACTCCTCCATGCGGCTCATTTAGTATGCAGCCGATGGGTTGAGTAGGGCCGCAGGTACAGGTGTGGCTTTGAGAAGACATGCCTGGATGCGGTTATGCAACTTTGCTGACCCCTTTAAGGCGTCCTTCACCAATACACCCTTCGATGGTACAGCTCTGTTTGGACCACAGGTGAAGGATACCCTTACCAGGTGTGAGCAGGAAGGCAAGAGTCTCTCTGCCGTGGGAGTCCATTTTTCTACTCCCTCTAGACCATACCCTAAAGGTCAGAAGAGTGGAAAAATGTGGTTTTGGAAACCCCAGGGAGTTGTGCCTGACACACGAGATGAGTTTCCCTCCAGGGGCAGAGGAGGGAACAATAATAGACGCCGCCCAAGGGGCAGAGAGGGTCCGCAAAATCAGGGTAGCAGAGAATTCAGCACCCCTGAGGGGCTGCCCGACTGTCCACCTTTGGAGGCAGTCGGGGGAAGATTGTCACTGTACCCAGAAGCCTGGCAACTCCTCACACAAGACAAATGGGTACGGTCCATCATATCCGAGGGTTACAAAATCCCCTTTGTCCACACCCCTGTACAAATAAATGGGTCCCTTCCAGATGTTCCACCCAGTCTAAGGGATCAAGCAGTACTAGAAATTTCAAAACTGCTAGAAAAAAGGGCCATCCAGCCAGTCCCAGCAGACCAGCAAGGATCCGGGATTTACTCCAAGTTCTTTTTGGTACCAAAAAAGACAGGGGACTGGAGACCCATTTTGGATCTCAGCAGGTTAAACAAATCTGTTCAAAGAACGAAGTTCTGGATGGTCACGCTTCAGTCCATTCTACCCTTTTTGGGTCAGGACAATTGGATGTGCTCCATAGACCTTCAGGATGCGTACTACCATATCAAAATGGACAGACACTCCAGAAGGTTTCTCCGCTTCTGGCTGGGAGCCAGTCACTATCATTTCAGAGCCCTGCCCTTTGGTCTCACCACAGCCCCCAGGGTATTCACCAAATGCATGGCAGTGGTTATGGCTCACCTGAGATGGCAGGAATTCCAGGTGTTTCCATATCTAGACGACTGGCTCCTGACTGCTTCCACCAGGCATCAGCTAGTGCGAGCCAAGGGATTATGCCATCCAAACTTGCTCCGCTACGTATCTCTATAAACTTCGAAAAATCTGCATTGTCACCTTGTCAATCTATAACCTTTATAGGCGCAAGATTAAATACAAAAGAGCTGCCAGCAAAACTTCCCTTAGAAAGAGTATCTTCAGACATTCCCCGACATGTCCAGACCTTACTACAGTGCAAGAGAATTCAGGCCAGATTTGTACTGAAAACCTTGGGTCTCATGGCAGCAGCAATCACATTAACTCCCCTGGCTCGTTTTTACATGCAGATTCTTCAATGGATGCTTTTTACCCAATGGTCTTTTCAACAGCTTCCGATGTCTCACATCATAATAATCACCCAATCATGCAAAGACCACCTGTCTTGGTGGATGGTCTCCTCTCAAGTACTTCAAGGCAGACCGTTTGTTCTTCCTCCTCCTGTTGCTACGGTGACAAAGGATGCCTCCCTGATCGGGTGGGGGGGGGGCATTTTCAGGGCAGGACTGTCCAGGGCACTTGGCAACCTCTAGAGTACCACCTGCACATAAACGTCTTGGAGATGAGGGCAGTACTTTTAGCGTTGCAAGCTCTTCAGGACTCTACCCACCAGGACTATTGCAATTCAGACAGACAGTATGTCTGTATGGGGTACATCAACAAGCAGGGCGGAATCAGGTCCTATCCCTTATGTTGAGAAGCACTCAGACTCTGGCAGTGGGCGATCTCCTCTCAACGGTTTATGATAGCAATGCACATCCCCAGGAAGTCCAACGTCATAGCGGACAGGCTGAGCAGAGCTATTCTCATGCCTCACGAGTGGTCTCTCAATCAGTTAGTAGCGGACAAAATTTTCCGCAGATGGGGTCAACCTTGCGACCTTTTCGCAGCTCCTCTCAACAGCAAGTGCGACGATTTCTTCAATCTCTTCCCCCTCCCCAGCCACTCCCCCAGAGATGCTCTAGTTCACGATTGGCCCCGGGGTCTTCTGTATGCATTCCCACCCTTTCCCTTAATTCCCAAACTAATTCAGAAAGCGACCGCATTGGGATCCAGGATGATCCTCATTGCCCCTTACTGGCCTCGACAAATTTGGTTCCCATTCCTGCATCATCATCTGCTGGAGTAGCCTTGGAATCTGGACCCAGTGCCAGACCGCTTGGTCCACCAGTCGGGCGGGCTGCACCAGTTCCTTCAGTCTCTCAACCTCACAGCTTGGTTGCTTCCACTTCCAACCTTAGCCAGGCTTCCACATATTTCTTAGCCAGTGCGTGAAATCATCCTTTCTTCGCACAAATCTGCTACCAGGAAGACTTATGCTAGTAAGTGGAAACGTTTCTCTTTCTGGGCGGAGGCTAGAAATATAGACCCCTTTACAGCCCCTGTCCATCACGTTCTATATTTTTTAGCAGAACTTTTTCAAGCAGGTTCCTCATCTGCCACCATTAGGGTCCAATTGGCTGCTATCGCTAATTTCCACGCTGGCCTGTCAGAAACCAGCATCATGTCCCACAAACTTTGTAAGGCCTTTCTTAAAGGGACTATTTTACTTAGGCCCCCAGTTAGAGATCCCCTGCCTCCGTGGGATTTAAACCTGATATTAACTTCCTTGATTCTCCCTCCCTTTGAACCTGCGGCCTCCTGTTCCTTAAAATTACTCTCCTGGAAGACTCTCTTCTTAGTAGCCATCACCTCAGCTAGGAGAGTGTCGGAACTTCAAGCCCTCTGTATTCGTCCTCCTTATCTTGTGTTTCACAAGGATAGAGTTTCACTCAGGACTAATCCCTCCTTTCTGCCCAAAATACCTTCTGAGACAAACCTGAATCAGGCTATTGATCTACCTGTCTTTTTTCCTAACTATTCGAACAGAGCTGAACAAAAGTTACACCAATTGGACGTTCACAGGCAGTTACGTTTTTATTTGGATAGGACTAAACAAACAAGAAAATTGGACCAACTCTTCCTATCCTATGCTGAGGGCAAGCAGGGCCTGCCAGTTTCTAAAGTAACCTTATCCAGGTGGTTGGCCTCTATTATCACTTTGATTTATCAATTGTGACATAAAGAACTCCCTACAAAACCAAAAGCTCATTCAACCAGAGCGTTAGCTACGTTGGTAGCTTTTCAAGCAAGACTACCAATGGAATCTATTTGTGCTGCAGCCACATGGACTACTCCTCATACTTTCATTTCACATTACAAGTTGGATATGGCCTCCAGGAGTCGAGCTGATTTTGGTTCCACTGTGCTCAAGAGTCTGTTCCGATGAGCCACCCAGGGCTAAGGTGCTAGGGACCCTGTCCCATCCAGCAAGAATGAAGGCGAGATAGACAACTTAACATTAAGAAGTTATGTACCTACCATAACGTTCCATGTTAGTTGTCTTCTTCTCGCCTTCTTTCTTGCGTCCCACCCTTCATCCCCCTATCCTGGACAGACCGAGAAGAACCCCTTTTGAGGCCTTCTTCCTCTGGCTGAGTTTTATCTAGGTTACATCGTCCTCTGTTTTTAGTGCTGTAGGTAAACCTTGTAGTTTGGACAGGTGTCTTTAAAAATTTTTTCCATGGTGTTAGCTCTGCCAAACAAGATCTGGGTATCTGACGCCCAGCATTGTGGGATATGGGGAGGCCTTGAGCCAGTAAATAGCTTTAGTAGAAGGCCGAGTTGGAGCCGAGGATCGGCTCCGAACCCATCCAGCAAGAAAGAAGGCGAGAAGAAGACAACTAACATGGAACGTTATGGTAGGTACATAACTTCTTATTCTTCCTTAAATCATTGCTACAGTACCCATTATAATATGAGATGTATCCTGACAAGGCTACCATATGTCTGACCATGCTTAGCATTCCTTCCTATCATGCCATATTTTTGCCCTTAGTAGAAGATGATGTGCTAGTATAAGAAAGACATACATATTTGCTAAAACTCAAAACTTTCTTGCACTTATGCAGACATTCAGCAGCTTTATGATTTGTGGTACTGGTGGTCAGCTTCAGTTTCTAACACTTTAGGCAGATAAGTATACCCTTAGGGACCATTTTTTCTTGTCAGTTGGAAAGAGCAGGTGTGTATTTATACAAGAAATCTCATAAAGGGATACTCATTCCAGTTATGTTTTTTGTCTGGGTGAGGAACACAATGTGAAGTTTTTCCCTATTTCTCTCTCTCTTACCTTAATTCCTTCTGAGTGTTTATAGAAAACAACCATCTGAGGGACTTGACATGCGCAGCCATGTTGTCTGATTCATAAGCAACAGCCCCCACAAAGCCTAAGGATACAAGTTGACATGAGAGGTGAATGATGGAACCCATACATCCATCTCTCTTGTGCAGAGACCCTCCCCTGAAGTGCTAATGCAGCCCTAGGCCAATCAGTCTTCTCCTTTGCCGATTAGCATGTCCCCTTCAGAGTCTGCTTTGGTACAGGAACCTTGCATGTCCCAGTAGACCATTTAATAGTAAATGCAAGGAAGGGAAAACCATGTATTATTTTCTTTGAGGGTGAGATGTTGGCAAGTTGCTTATAGAGGCCTGGCCTATGGCTTTGACAACAAAGACTGTACATCTAAATACTTCAAAGAAGCAGAGTCAGAGTACAAAATACTTCTCTCCTGCACCCTGTCCCTCTTCTCTAAATGGGAACTCAGGAAGATTGATTTAATTTTTTCATAGGGGTTATTCAGTGCTATCTGTTCCTTTCAAGCACATGTTCCCTTCCTCTTTCAGTTCATTTAACAGAAAGAGATATTCATCATATTGATTATTATTGCAAAACCCTTAGCCAAGGATATAACATCCAGCTGGCTTTCAAAGCTTCAGGGCACCTTCCATGCTCCTAAAACTGTCAGGCAGCTTGAGCTCTAAAAGGCTTTATTGTCACCAAAGAGAACACTCCTCTGTGGCTTTCGAAGATCAATGGTCAGCTTGTGCTGTTCCCTTACTGGGCAGATATGCTCCTATTGGGGATAAAACCTAAGCTAAGTGGTGTGTTTTAATGGACATTCATAAGAGTGTAAAGTACTTTTAAGAAGAACACTCATTTTTCCTGTCAGTTTAAAAGTGGTGTAAAGTAACTGAAAATATTTCTTTTTGTGGTGCTGCCATAGTGTTTTAAAGTGCTTCTTTGTTTTTCTGTCAATAAAGTAACTTTTGTGAACTGGTAATGTTTACTGGTATTGCTGCTCATCTTCACCCAGGAAAGAGGCACAATTTTTGGCTTGACCATAGAACAGACTACCTCAGCTACAGGTGGGTGACTCTGAAGTGGCCATTTGCTGTACCTCAGACTATTTATCTTTTACCCCAAATCACTCTGGTGTAGCTCCAACAGCCACTATGGACCAGGGGTTAGCCATTTCTTCTGTGGATGTTAGGGTCCTCTCAGGGGGCAAGGTAGAGCCACTTGTCAGTCCTAGGAGAGGAAACAGAGAAGGTTGACCTGTTGCATCAGAATGCTGTACCTGTCCTTGCGACAACTGCTGCTGCCATTAGTAATACAGCTGGCCGCAGTTTACCTGTCAAAAAGAAACAGAAATCCAAGCATGTACCTACTCCTCCTCAAATTCATTGGATAGGTTTAATTCAGGCTATTGAATTCAAATAAAGCAGTATACCCCTTTTCCTAAAGAGATTAAAGATTATGCTTTTGAACAGGAAGATGCATGGATGGATAGAGGGTTTTTCTTCAGATTCAGACAAGAGCTTAGTTTCTGATTCTCCCAGTGGGGTTTCTCTTTCTCTGAGACTATTGCTAGAATATATCAGTGTTTTCAGTGGGAGAACACTGAGGTTTCACAGTTCCTCAGAAAATATTTTGAATTGTTAAAGAAGGATTTTACAGATCCTACACTCATTCCTCCTATTCTGTCTGCTTTAGTGGATGTATATGTAGTACTGCCTACAATTTTCCTGACAGCCGGCTGTCCCTAAAAAGGCAGATAGAAGTTCCTCAGTGTTTTAAATTTTTATACACTCTTCCCAAACCTGACCCAGCCAGCAGTTATAGCTCTAGTTGATCCCACTACTGCAAAGTACCTCATCAATTTCAGTCCTACTTTTTCTAATAAGGATGGTGAAATTATTGATAGATATGGGGAAAAAGTGTATAGTACTACAACTTTGATTTTGGAATTTTCAAGTTCATATGTTAAGGTTTGTATAGGCTAATTATGAAAGTATGAGGAATGTTTTATCTGCAGTTTTTTTCTTTTGAGGAAAAAATATGCTTTAAATAACTTGTATTGCATAGGGCACTAGTCATTGTTTACAGTGTGTGTGACTCTGTTGATACTTCTTATACGGCTATAGCTACTGGTACTGTTTTGAGGTGCTTTGTGTTGCTGCTTTGTCAGAGCCTACCATATGATGTCAAATATGAGATTTTAAATTTACCTGTGGATAGAAATTTACTGTGCATTGACAGATGCAACCTGATCCAGGGAATCTTTAAGATTTTTCAGCCTTCCTTTTCCAATTTTGACAAAAAGTAGAATAAACAGTCTCAGTCAAATACACATAAACAGATATTTAAGAATGAATGGCAAAGGGATTCCAAAAAAGATGTCTCAAATCTTCCAAAACCAAGACGAGTCTAACAAGTCTGAATGACAATTCAACTGACTTTGTGACCTCCATTGTTTTTCTTTGGCAACAGATAGTCTCAGAAACCTGTGTTCTGAAAATCATTCATCAAGATTACAGATGGTGGTGTGTAGAAATTTATTATTTCCAGAGTCCTCATCCTCCACATCAGACTCTTGTTTCCACTGTACTGCTCAGCTCCCAAAAACAAGTAAAAAAAAAAAAAAAAAAAAAAAAAAAAAGAATGATGTAAATATTACTAAAAATAAGGAAAATTATCTGCCGACAGAACAAGAAAATTTCACTTGCCAAGACAAGCAAATATTTCTAGCCTCCCAACTGCCCCCAAAAAAGAAAATGGGCATCTTAAATAAAACAAGTACATTTGTTTAATACAAAGAAAACAAATTAAGATTTATTTTCTGAACATGTATGAAAGATTGCTTTAATTTAGAAAGTGCCATTGTCTTGAAACATTTGTAGGAATTATATCTTAAAACCATTACAACCAGACAAATGATTTTTTTTTTGTGTTGTTAGATGCAAAAGATAAGCCCTTTTGTCTAAAATTGGAGAAAATATTGCTTGAATTTGACATTCAATGTGGGTTTAAATATACCCTGGAATTTACAGACAAAAGTATACTATACTACAAATTGACTGCTTAAATAATTCTTTATCCAGAGGCATGTATGGCAGAACAACATCCAAAAGCAAGGGCATTGTTCATTGTAATAATGAGAATGTCAGCATATGCAATATGTCAAATCTAGTGACCTTATGAATAGACAAGCAGCAAACTAAAACAACACCCTGCCAAACAATTAAAGATGAAATCAAATTTGAAGTTTGTTATGTATTGCACTACAAGGGACACAATTGTGACCAGGAATGAAAAAAAAAGGTTCTGTGCATTTCTACTCAGCCATAGCTTTTCTATATGATGAGGTCATGGAAGGCATCTGACAGTACTTCAGTCTGCAGCATAGAGAGAAATATCACAATGCACTTAGGATATGAAAGGTGTAATAAAATCCCATGAGATACATCACACTTTCATAAATGTCCTCTTTTGAGAAGGTCATCAAAGGCATGGTTCCAATGGCCAGTAAGCAGTTGGTTTCACAGACAATCACAGAAGGGCTGAAGAAAGGCCTTATTTGAAGAAAGGTGCTGGTGTATTCTTTAAACTGACCAAAACAAGGGAAAAAGTAAAAAGATTATGACCACAAAAATGATTCATTGTAATTTATGCTGAATTAATATATAAAATTATCAATAATTCACACATTTCTTACCTCAAGGATTTGAAGCATGGCCTCACTTGCATGTAACAACTTTGGTGGAGCCACAAGGTGATGGGAACATGTCTGGTAAAGCCTTTATCAAGGCAATTGAGTGCTTCAATGTTAAAAACAAAAAACACATCTGATTTACTGTGGCCAGTTATTTTCAAAACCACACGGTAATTCAGATTTTTTTTATACACTTAGGGGGTTTCAATGTCATGATACAGGAAATTTTAAGTTTTGATACAATGCCAATAAAAAGTACTGAAATTTAATACCATTTTTTATAATCAACACTGTATATTTAAATCAAAATGTATTTACATTGGAGTTTTGTTTGCATGCTGTAAAGTCTTTTCAGTGATAAAGAACTACTTTGAGACGTATGCACAATTTAATTTTTGATAGGTTTGAGGTAATTATTGTGTGGTGGTAGCCCAGTCTCAATAGTCAAGACTGAACTGGAAGTGCATGTTGTAGAGTAGATACCATGAAAAAAATGAACTGAATTACATGATCAAATTGATAATTTCCATATGTTTGACAACCCTATAGTAGGAGGTACTTATTATCCATACTCAGAATGTTACCTAGAGTATGCTGGTATAAGCCCAAGTTTGCAGAAGCAAACAAGAACATGGAAGCAAATCAGAGCTAATAATTACCTTTATCCAGCAATGATGACTTCATGAACTTTCCAAATACTGCATAAATCTGTGCCTTCTCATAAAAGGTCCCTCAGCAGGTCTGCAGATCATTTAAACAGGAGTTCTCTCAATTAAGGATTGATCAGAGTTCATCCATAAGCTGACACACACAGAGCTGGGTAAGTAAGGATTAGACAGAAAAGATCAAAAGTTTTAATATTTTTGTGGGTATTCAAAAATAATAGAGCAACAAAAGCTCTGGGGACTCCTTGTTTTCCATTTCTGTTGCTAAGGCATGGAATACTGTCCCTGTAGATATTAGGCCCACTGAAAACAAAAATAATTTAAAAAAACTCCTCCGGTCCCATTTATACAGTTCTTGGTTATGTAATTGTTCTGACCTGGGATAGCTCCATTTAATTAGATCATATCATACCTTAGCCTTCTATAAAAACTTGCAAAAACTCCTTTCTATACTCTTAGTGTGTTTGCTGTACTAGCCACTGATGAATGTAACAAAATGTCCTTTCAACTGTATTGTTTATTGTATTACACTGTGCTCCTTATAGTATATTTACATTTTGCTCCTTTCTTGGCCTTGAAACTACTTTGACTCTGTATTTGCTATACTAATCTATGTGGAACTTTTCTCCCTGGACCTTCACTGAAAATGGGATCCACGCCCAGTTGGACCTGGTAAATGTAAAATAAATACATTTTGCGTCTTTCATTCTGCATTCATTATTGTGACTCAGCTGATATTGCTACACCATATTTCGTTTAGAACTTGGTTACATGTATGTCTACTTAAAATGAACACATTTGCTTACATGATCCACTTCCCTGAAGCATGGATATACTTGAAGAATCATGGTAGTCTTGTCCTGCTCCTCAGTAACATCAGAGTCAATGAAGGCACATCTTGCTTGGAATTCAAGGTCCAGGAGCTGTGAAACATCCTTCTTGTTGGGTCTGACCTTGCTTTTGTACATCTCCTGTAGAGTTTTATAATGTCTTGCCTGTTTCTTTAGAGTCTGTAGTTGCAAATAATACATACTGTGAAATTTAATGTTTTCTTTGTAGAAGTAACATTTATATACAAAAGCACTATATTTCAGTTTGTGCTCCTACAATCCAACTGGTCAAGCTCTGGGTTGATGCATTGTAGTGATCTCTCTGTCACAGTGGTGGTAGAGTCGTCAGTCTCATCAGTGGATATCTCCTCATGGCAGTTTTGAAAGCTAAAGCATCATGGTCTCCTTCTTGAAGGGGTCACTCCCTGCTTCTTCTTTTTTTTTGAGGGTCATCATGTTCTGAACCTTTTTCAATAGCTGCTTCTTCACTGATTCCTAAAGAAAAAGACAAAATCATTAGTGTTGTGAATCTCATTTAATAAAATTTAATCCAGAAACAAATAGATACAGACACATGTTGGCCTGCTTTACATATAAAACACATCCTAACACTTGTGACAGATATTTACACTTCAGCAAGCAAATATACAGTGCTGTATGTGGAAACATGAATAGCAGGCTATTGACATACCCACTGAGCTCCACTGGGTAGTACTCTATGAAATGCTTTGCCATAACAGTAAGTTTGCAGCTGCATGGGTACTGGAAGGCATCCACAAATGCTCTCTTAATGGAATTCATGCTTGTCACTGTATTTCTGATTAATGAACATCAAAGAATTTTGGAAAGGGTGCAGTCTCCTTGTCCAGCACACTGATTTCCAAAAAAGATGTTTCTCGACTGCTTCATCTCTGTATTTGTGTATAAGACATACTGCAGGCTTAGAAGCTGTGCAGTTTTGTTGATACTATGCTGGTCTCTTGGCTTTAGGAATGGTGGGTGGGTGGATGTTGAGGGATGAGATAAGAGAGGGGCTGAAAACATAGATCCCAGAGGAGGTACCTGGTCTACACAGGTCTGATTCTTTGCCCTGTATATGAGAAACATATACTTAATGGTAATTATAAGGCAAAGAATACTGACTGTAAGAACAAGGAAACATAAAAATAAATAGTCTTTAAAATGTGTTGTTGTCTTTCGGCTTTTCCTGGTTAGGGGTCGCCACAGCGGAACTCCAGTCCGCTAATGATTGGCAGTAGATTTTTACGAATGCCGAGGTGCCAGCTTGACGTTCAACCTTCAACAAAGGCACGCCCATTCACGCATGTTTTTTTGAACACCCACCCAACCGCGGGGAGGGCATGCAGACTCCACACAGAAGGCACTCCCCGAACTCCAGCCGAGAATCGAACAGGAGAACCTCTTGCTGTGAGGTAACAATGCTACTGCTGCACCACCACAGATGCACTAGTCTTTAAAATGTATAATGGTCATGAAATAATTATTTAATAACAGAACATACTGCATAGTTATATTACATGTTGTCCAATGTGAAAATTTGTCACAAATGTGATTACCTCACTTTCACCATGAGTAAGTCTAAAAATGGTTCTCCTTCTGAAAAAGTGCTCTGGCCCAGGAAAGAGATCACATAAATTCTCCTTAGAGAGGCTGGGCAGCATGTCTTTGGTTATATTAGCAGCTAAAAACACATTTACTTACATACAGTAAATGATCAAGCAACTTATTTTCAGCAACTTAAATTTTCAATTCATTTAAAAGTGAAGTTTTATAGTAATGCACATCATTATAATAGCCAACATTATAATACATTTTTATCCAGCTTCTCTTAAGGTGACTTTTATATCACTTTTACATCAATAAATAAAAGAAGTATAATGTGTCATGAAATGCAAAAGCACTAAAATGAAACATTTCACCCAAGCTACCCCTTCAGTAACATCTCCAGGTATGCACAAGCATTAAAGTCAAACATTTCACAAAAGTATACCACAAAATACAAGGAAAGACACTACATCTTACAACCTTGTCATCTAAAACAGAAAAGAATTGTCACTCATTTGCAGTATGGGGATGGCCCAGTAAACAACTCTATACTTGCTTTTCAAATGTAGACAACCTGCCCCATCAGCTTAAAAGCTGAGCTGGATTTTTCAAATTACTGCAGTTATTTATTGCTAACTTTACCAGTTAGCATCTAGGTAGGCCCAGTGACATAGCTAGAGTTTGTGCTGCCCAGTACGGTCTTTGAGTATGCCACCTCTCACCCCTCACAAAATAAAACACACCTTTTGTGGGGATTTTTCCAATCATACCTGTCAGTCCACAAACATTTAAAACATAAAAGAGAAGCCATGTGCTCTGGATTGTGCACAATGCTCCACAACTGACCATAAATGAACCCACTGTTCTGCTTTGAACAGCTTTGGCTCTGCTACACAGCTTTTGATTGGTTTGTATACTGCAATTACTGCCAGTTGGCATCAGGCCCCCAGAGCAGCCCCTCTTGTGGCAACCCCCTACCCCTCCAAAGCAGCTGTAGCCATTCCAGTGTTCATGACTTGGCTATTTGTCCCCATTGTTCAAACCTGTTGCATACTGCTTTCTTATTTACTTCTACAATGATTACAGATATTGAAATAAAATAGCACAAACATGGCTAGCCATTTGCTATACAAACAATACAGTCTCACAATGACAATAGACAGCATGACCAGTAAACTTATCTTCCTTGAAACTCATAGAAACGGCATTAAAACTCACATTCAAGTAAAATGCATCTGGCCAATGGAGGCTTACATTTACCTTTGACCATTTTAAACCATAGGTTCCTTGCACACATTTTTAGGGCCATGCATACATGTATGTGTTCTTTGAATCACCTTCCTAATTGTATTAAATTATATTTCTTGTATAATACAGCACCACTTGAGAATGTGTATGAACCGATAATGACAAAACTACTAATTTCAGAAATTTTCAAACATAAAAGGACACTCAGACATCTGTCATTAGAATCTACCGATATCAGTCAATAAGCACAGTCTCTGCAGAAGTGAAAATCAACTGAATAATTCTCATTAAAAAAAAAACTGTAAGAGGCTGCTACTGGCAAAAAACTTTACATTTCAGTGTTTCATTTACAAATTCACTGCCTGCTGCCCTTGAAGAATTAAACTGAGGTTGTTACATTAAAAAAATGGTAAGCTGGTAATACTGCAATATAGAATAACTGACAAACCAAGTTCATAGGCATCTCATACAAAGGAGGGCACACTCAGGATTGCAGAACCATACCCCCCCCCCTTAAAATACACCAAATAATCAGCAATCAAAAGGGAATTGTAATACCAGCACTCAATCTGCATGGTGTGGGGGAAAAAATCACAGCCTTCTGCATTAAAAGCAAGTGTACTCCCTGCTGTGCTACTAATGCTTTCAAATACTTTAGCATAATAATAGTGATATTTGCTAAACAACAGTTCCACATTGTAAACAGACTTGGCATATAAGCAGCACTAAGCTTCTCTTCCTCTAAAGCTCTCAGCTCCTTGTAAAATGCACTTGACACAGCCATATTTCTCAACTTTGTACTACAAGACCTGGAAAAAGCCAATTTTTTGTTGGGGGGGGGGGCAAAGGCCCAAAGCCAGGGACAAATTTCAAATATTACTTGTATAATCTTAGAAGGTTGCTGGAATAAAAGTTTTTTTGTTACATTTCCTGAAAGTGCTAATACTGTATAACCTAACAAAGTTGTAACTAGACACAATCTATAGGCAGAGAAATATAACAAATTCAACTATTAGCCAGTTAGGTTTACAGTGTCTTTATAATCAATGCATACAAGTAGAATAGACCATTAATCTCGCCATACTGTAGTAATTCATGTAGCTAAATCAACATTTAATAAGCCAAACCTGTAAAATGATAAAACAGTTTATACTGTCTGAGGTTTATCTGCTAGGCAGGTTACTGTAAAGACACAAAAAAACAGTTAGCAAACTCACAAATATCCTAGAAATAATTCTAGAGAGATGCAATCAAAACTAAGCATTAAATGTAGTGCTACAAATCACTACAGTGCAGCTGAATACAAATACCTGCAATGGAGTATTGTTACTAAAGCAGATTTCAAAAAAGAAAATACAATATTGTATGTTAAATAAATCTGCTAAAGTATCAAAAAACTTACAATAAACCAATGAAATAATGGGTCATACATACCACTAAGGCTTGCAGGAGACAGTAGAGCAGTTAAAAATGAAAGAAGAGATGGTGCCAAACACTGGCTGAGACTGATGGTAGCAAGGCAGTATGGGAGTAAAGAAATGAAAGTACAGGACAGGAATGTGTCCAAAAAGGCTAGGTACAGGAATAAGTACAGAAAGTGAAACCAGACTATATCTATCAGCAGAATCATATCACTGGAAATGTAAGTAGAGTACAATAATCAGTATGTAGACTATTATAGAATATTTAATGACAGGAATGCAAAGGAAAGGGTAAAAGGAAGAGAAATGCAAGGTATTGAGCTGTAGTATGAGGTAGGGTTTACTAGATATCAAAGAGTTAACCCAAAGCAGTGAGAGGGGGTAAAAAGGAAGGAAATTTAAGCTGAGGACCAGTATTTGCAGAGAAATAGAGATGAACAAGAAGGGTGATAGTAAAGGTGGTGCCCAGTGATGTGCACAGAGCCTTACAAAGAACATATAGGTTGCATGAAAATGATAACATTAATTTCAAACATTTACTTTATTTCGGTGTGCTGCAGACCGGAGATTTAAAGCACTGAGTTTGGCGTAGGTATTACTTGAAATTTGCTTTCCAGTAGCAATGTACATCATGAGTGCTCTCTCAATTAAAGAGTAGTGGAGAGGATTTTCCATTGTTGGGGTCAACCTTGCTGCAAACATTTTGCCTCTCCCCTCTGCAACAAGTGCATCAGGTTCTTTCTCCAGTCCTCATTTGCCCCTCTGGTCTCCTTTATGCTTATCTCCTTTTACCTCTAATTTCAAAATTCTTACAGAAAGCACTCCAGTTGAAGAGCTCAATTATCCTCATTGCTCCATTTTGGCCTCACCAAATGTGGTTCCCTTTCCAGTGATCTCATCTTCAATATCCTCCATGGATACTAGATCCCAGTCCACATCTTCTCTTCCATCCCTCCAGGATGCAGCATTCCAGTATTCCAGGCCCCAAACTGACTGCATGGTTTCTCCAATTCCATTGATAGCTAGACAGCCCAGGCTTTCCTCCCCAGTCTGACAGATACTTCTACAAGAAAAATCTACAAAAGCAGATAGAAGAGATTCTCATTTGAGGCTGTTCAGAGGGAATTTGATCCTTTCACTGCTCCTGTTTCTGTTGTTCTAGAATTCAGAATGACAATTTTTCAAGAAAGTGTTATTTTTTCCACTATCAAAGTATAATTAGCAGCTATATCTAATTTTCACTCTGGAGAAAATGCTTCACCAAGGTACCTTCTTACTCAGACCTCCAGTGAAAGACAAGTCACCTCCTTGGTATTTAACAGTTACACTACAAGGGTTTACTAGTACTACAGTAGCCCTTTGAACCAGCAGCTAAATCTGATTTAATTTTTTTGTCTTGGAAAACAGCCTTTTTGGTAGCCATTACATCTGTGAGATGGGTTTCTGAACTTCAGGCTCTATCTACCAGATTTCCTTACCTTATTTTTTCACAAAGACAGTGTCACCTTACAAACAAATTCATCCTTAGGATCATCCATGGCATCCAAAACAAATATTAGTCAAGTCATTCACTTATCTGTTTTCTCTACCAGTTTTCCTAACAAAGGGGAGTAAATGCTTCAACTTTTAGATGTACATAGGCCACTACATTTATATCTCCACAGAACAAAGTAGTTCAGGAAGTCAGAACAACTTTTTGTCTCCTTCTCCCTGAACAGATTGGGATCCCCAGTTTCTAAAACTTCCCTGGCCAAATGGATTTCTGATTGCGCTTACTTTGTTTACACTTAGAAAGACCTCCCCCTACCAAGGTCTCCCAAAGCACATTCTACTAGATCCATGGCTCTCTCTTCCATCTTTTGGTCTAGAACTTCATTTGCATCAGCTACCCGGCCTACCCCTCATACCTTTGTAGTGCATTACAAACCAGATTTAACACCCAGAAGCAGAGCTGCTTTTGGTTCTGCAGTTCTCCGGAATATCCGTCCATAATGGCCACCCAAGAGTCATGTGGCTGGAGACTCTGTCCTAATTGTTGCAGAAGGAATTAAAAGGCAACAGATATTAAATTTATGTACTCACCATAACTATGCATCTGTGTTGTCCATTTTCATTCTTCCTCAACTTCCCTCCCTCCCTCCTTCCCCCTTCCTTTCATCTTCTGGAGTGACCTGATGGATATTATAGAACTCTTTGTTCCAGGCTTGAGTCCCAGCTCTGTCTATTCCTTTTTATGACTATATGTTTAATGCTTATAAGGCAGCAAACTCAATCTGAGTTACAGCTAGTTGGCTAGGGCATTAAGGGTAGAGGGAGGAGCTTGTGAGTTGGCTCAGAGAGTCTAGTGTATGCAGCCAAGTCAGATCCGATACCAATCTTTGAGCAAGAATGAAACTGGACAACACAGATGCATAATTATGGTGAGTACAAAACTTTAATTTGTCAATTAACATTAAGTTACTAGGAGTCAGTATCAGTGATAGTTTAAAAATTTGATGTCACATACAGGTGATAAAAAACTCATAAACAACTACGCACCTTATATTCTGTCATGCCATATCTCAGTGGAGATGTTTGAACTTCTCTGCAACTGCCTCCCACCTCCTTGCATATACTTCTCCCATTTTTACTCACCTACGGCAATCTCAGTAAGAGCAAACTGGAACAGTGATACAACAAAATAGCCAAATTTGTCACAAACTGAACTAGCAGAACCCATCAATGTGTTCTAGGTAAATTAAAACGGCCAGAATTCTCAAAATACTTGGGATAACCCAAAGATAGCCCACTCCATTCCATATCAACCAATTATATGGCCTTCACTACAGTCACTAATGCAATGGTATGCTCCTGCTAGACAGCTGTGTTCCTCAGAGCAGTCAAGGCCCCGCTCTGTAATGCAATTCTGTATCAAACCTCTGGAATTCATGCTAAAACATATGGAAAACCCTCACACTTTTAGAAAGTATCAGATTTCATTTTGTATGGAATAGACTGTGTGATTGCACTTTACCACCTGGTTAGTCCTCCTTTCTTCAATTTACTCGCTCATCACCTCTCTGCTATCTTTTCTGGCACCTCAGAAGCCTGTTATCTTCTAGCAGCCCAGATAAGTCTCTCCAGTAATTTATTAACATAATTAGTAACTACATCCTTTCCCTGACTGCTCACTTTATACCTTCCAACCCTCTACTGCTGCTGCCCACTTTGCTATATTATCTTGCTTCAGCATTCCTGTCATCTGTAATACATATTTTGTCATCCTAATATCTTTCTGATTTGATATTGTCTTTTTTATCTATTCCTCAACCGACTGGTGTCAGATCTGACTTCAGCCACTTCGTTAGACTTGGACTGCATAGCTCGAGCTCCTCCCCTTACCCATAATCCTGTCTTCTCCTGAAATACTTAAGATCTGATTTGCCGCTTCAGCATTGGATGTAATCACCAGTAGCTTGAGTAGTTGTGGGATAGACAAGTACATTTTCATTTTATCATAGTCATTTTTTTCTTCCTTACTTCACTCTTCCCCATTCTTTATTATTAAAAAAAGATTTAAAAACTTTCCTTTAGGCTATGTAGTTCCAACTCTGCCATTGGGCCTTGCCCCCTTTGCCTTTCTTGCTACATAACTACTAGGTGCTTTGTTTACCATTGCTGGTATTTCCCTTGTCTCCTGTTTACCTCTCTGGTATTACTATTGTTGGTTTTTCACCTATGCATTGAATACTGTTGTGTATGTTCTTGTATTGATTTTTGTTGTAGTGTGTTGCTATAATGTCAGATAAACCAACTGGAATAAAAAAAATGCTCTTTGTGTGAGACAAGATTACCAACTGAGATGCCCACCGAGTGTGTCTCCTACCTCGGGGCAGCTCATCTTACCACTGATTGTAATAGTTGTGCTCTATTTAATCATAGGGCTCTAGCTGAGCATAAAAACAAGTTAATTTTGAAAAGATTACTCTCGCCTCCTTCTTCATATGGAATTACTTCCTCATCAAGAAGTCGCTGGAATCTTCATAGGGAAACATAGCTGACAGAACTAAAAAGCTGAGGAAGTGTTCCTCAAATTGCTCTCCTCCTCCTAATTCTTTGGTCTCGGCTCCACCCAAGAAAATCTCAAAAATGTTGGCTCCACCTACTTTGGATCTGATACCATCAAAATCAAAACCATTGGCTGCAACTGCCCATTTGGATCTGAATTGAACCAAGTCTAAGTCTTCACAGGCAAAATCCAAATACTCACTGGAGCCTGTTACTTCAAGGATACACTCACCTTTCTTGTAGGAGACACCTTGAAGGTTATACCATCCACCCTCAACCTCTTCATTCTTCAGGTTTTCCAGAAGCCTAACAAAAGCTGATGTGGATAAGATGATGAGAAAGTTTCTCAGAACTCAGATTCAGTTGGGAGTTATTCCAGCTCTATCTCCCATAGGGTCCGTGAGCCTACCTCTAATACAACCCCAGCTTTTTGACTCCTACTCCAATATATACACTGGTTTCAGAGCCTTGAGACCCGAGACTTTTGAGCTTGTATGTTGGATGACCCTGATAGCCCCAACTCTGTTGGAGCCATGAGGATCTCATTGGGCCGGCACTAGAATTGTCACTTCTTTCTGACCTCTGCATTGAGGCAAGGTTTGCGAGAGGCTGGGTTCCATTCAGAGCAGGTGGTTTCAGCTCCTTCCAGGTCTGGACTTGGTCTCTGCCTTTGAGGTAGTGAAGAGAGTATTTTCCACCTCTGTGGGCAAGACATCCTTGCCCCTTTGGGTCCACTCCCTCCTCAGCTGTCTACAGTGGATTCTGAGTCTTTTCATCTTGTCCCATCAGACAGTCCTTATTTATGACTCTGCAGGCACTTTATAATCCTCCTCAGAACCTCCCTCCCCTCCAGAGAGCCTCCTCAGAACTTTATGTGTAAAAGGGAGCACTTAGACTCCCCACAAGAATCATTAACTGAAGACTCTGACTTTGATGAAGTAGAGGTGTCTCTCAGATCACCCCTTTAGGGTATCTTTTTTGGTGAAATCCTCAAACATTTGAGACATAAAGGTGGGGTTGGTTTTCCAATCCACCTCCTAGGAGACGTCAGTGTATCTTGAGGCTTTCAAAGCCAGCTCAGCTATGACCTGGGTAGTCCCCCCTGTGGATGGCATGACTGGAAGTGTCTTTGTGATTTTGTGGAGCCCTTCAAGTCATCATTCATTAATGCTCTGTTTGATAGAGCGTGCAGGATGGGAAGACATTATCTGCTGTAGCAATACATTTTTCTACCCCCTCGAAAGATTTTCTCAGAACCGAGGAGGTAGAAAGATGTAGCTCCAAAAGATGCAAGGGTCTTTCTGGTGCTCCTACAGAGATAGATCCCCCACATGGCAGAGGAGGGAACTCTAATGGAAGAGGCCCCTGTGGCAAAGGTGGCCCACAACATCAGGACTTAAGAGATCCTTTTTCTGAGAAGCCCTTTCAGCTCCCCTGAAGGTTTTCCTGACTGCTGCACTCTTGAAGCAGTCAGGGGGTGCATATCTCTGAACCCAGAAGCCTGGATAGCTATTACCAAAGATACTTGGGTGCACAGAATAGCATCCAGAGGTTATTACATACCATTTTCCTTCCACTTGCCCAGTGGACCAAGAGAATTTCTGACATTCCTCCCAATCAGAGGAAAGCAGCAGCCATAGAATTAGAAAACTGCTGGAAAAAAGTCATCCAAGTGGTACCCTCAGACAAAGAAGGATCTAGAACTTATTCAAGATTCTTTTTAGTGCCAAATAAGATAGGGAACCTAAGATCAATTTTAGATCTCAGCAATCTGAATCAATTTGTAAAACTCTTGAATTTCTGGATTGTCACGGTTCAGTCCATTCTGCCACTGCTGTGGAAGGATGATTGGATGTGCTCCATAGATCTCCAGGATGAGTACTATCATATCAAGATACACAGGTACTCTAGGAGATACCTAAGCTTCTGGCTAGGAGCTGGTCACTATCAGTTCCCTGCCTTTTCATCTCACCACAGCCCCCAGGGTGTTCACCAAGTGCATGGCAGTGATTGCAGCTCCCTTCAGACTGCACGGATTTCAAATGCTTCCTTACCTAGATAACTGGCTCCTTTCTGCTTCCACCAAGCCTCTACCAGTTCAGGCTAGGGATTACTTGCTCCATCTGTGTCTACAACTGTGCATCATGGTGAACTATGCCAAGTCTCAACTCACTTGTACTGAAGCCCTGGAATTAATTGGTGCTTATCTGGATATGTTGTCTCAAATCGCAAGCTTACCACAGACAAAGTTAAACAATCTGTGGAACCAAGCATTACACATTCTCTTTCTCTCTTCCTTCCCCTTCAGCCAGTCTGGTATTACAGCTCCTCAGAACAGTGGCAGCCTCAATGCTTTTGGTACCTTTAGCAAGATTTTACATGATGGTACTACAGTGGACCTTTGCTGTACAATGGTCAATAGGGCATCGCCCACTGACTGCACCTGTTTGAATTACAGATATTTGCAAAATACACACAGCATGGTGGATTCACACAGAAGTTTCTTTGGGCCACCCTTTTATCTTTCCTAAACCCAAGGCCACAGTGACAACAGATGCTTCACAACTGGGGGGGGGGGGGGGGCAAGGCATTACTTGGGAAGGACAGTCCAAGGCACATGTTCTCAGTTAGAGGTCAATCTTCATATCAATATCCTAGAGATGAGAGCAGTCCTATTAGTGTTGCAGACTTTTCAAGGTGTTCTCCCTCTAGGGATGGTTGCTATTCAGACGGACATGTCAGTGGTCTGGTACATCAGCAAACCAGCCCTACCCCTTATGTTGAGAGGTAATGAGAGTGTGAGAATGGATGATCTCTTCTGGCTGCTTTCTTTTGACATTGCATATTCTAGTAAAGCCTAATTTGCTAGCAGACAATCTCAGCAAGTCCATTTTTACTTCTTCATGGGCGGTCTCTCAGATGTGGAAATGATTTTTTGCTAATGGGGCCAACCATGCTGCGACCTTTCTACTTCTCCCGTCAAGTTACAAGTGCAGCAAGTATCTTGCCCTGATCTGTCCAGAGGAGGAGTCACAGAGAGACTTTTCTGATTCATGATTGGCACCACAGTCTCTCATATGCCTTTCCATCCACCCCTTCATTCCCAAGTTTCTTCAGAAAGCATGTCAGTGGAAGAGCAAGGTAATCCTCATTGTGTCAATCTGGCCTCAGCAAGTGTGGTTTCCTTTGCTGTGGCCTCACTTAGTTCACCCTCCCTCATTGTTGGATCCTTCTCAGGACCTGTTATCTCACCCATCCGGGATACCTCACCTGGATATTTGAACCCTCAAATTGACCACATGGTTTCTCCACTTGCAGTGATGGCTTAACACTCCAGCCTTTCTTCTCCAGTTCATCACATCCTTAAATCCCAGAAAGCTTCGAACAAAAAAGATTTATTTGGGCCCTCCAGAAGTAATTAGACCCCTTTTTCAGAAGCTGTTCTTGATTTTCTTGTTTCCATCTTCAATAATGGAGCTGGCTACTGTACAATTAATGTCCAACCTGCTGCCATTTCTAAATTTCACTTGGGTGAAAATCATTCTTCTTCTTTAGTCTCTCTGAGATTATGTAAGGCCATTCTTAAAGGAACCTTTTTACTTTGGCCTTCGATTAAGGACCCCACTCTTCCATGAGATTTAACAGTACTTCTTCATGATTTGACCCAACCTCCCTTTGAGATTTCAGTTAAGTTAGACTTGTGAATTCAAGAAGAAGAAAACTCTTTTCCCAGTTACCATTACATCAGCTAGATGAGTAACCAAACTCCAGGCACTTTCTTCCCAGCTGCACTGTCTGGTTTTTCATAAGGAAGGGGTATCCCTTTGGACTAACCCTTCTTCTCTACTCAAGATAGCATCACAGACAGCTAGCAACTGGTCCCCATCAAGCTACCTGTTTTCTTTCTGAGTTTTTCCAACAATGGTAAATACATGCTACATCTTTTGGATGGCCAGAGACAACTTAGATTCTATATTCACAGAACTAAAGATTTCAGAAAATCAGGCCAATTGTTTTTTTTTTTTCCAAAGCTAAATCAGGCAACACAGTATCTAAAGTAACTTTAGCTGGATGGCTCACTGACTGTATTTCTTTTGTTTATAAGAATAAAAGATTGCCATTACCTGAACCATCTAAGCCTTATGCCACCAGATCTATGGCCACATCAACTGCTTTTTGGTCCAGAGCTTCTATAGATGACATTTGTGCAGCTGCCACATAGTTTAGTGCCTTCATAACTCATTACAAATTGGAGATTTATATCTAGGAACAGGTCAGCATTTGGCTCTGGTGTACTCCAGAATATCCTTCCTTCCTTGAGGACCACCCAGGGTTTCTCTAGCTAGGGACCATGTCTTATCGGTTGAGGAATGAAAAAAAAGACAACATCAGATATAAAAGTTAAGTATCACCATAACTATACATCTATGTTGTCTGTTTTTGTCCTTCCTCAACCTCCTGCACACCAGCCCCCTTCCTATTTTTATAAATTCCTGTCATCTAACCTCCTCATATGTCCTGAGGGAGTATTTCTTGTCAGCTTTGCTACATGAGCTCCATTTTTCTTCTTATTCTCGTTCTTTTTCTTTTTGCTATAGTTGATATACAACTTAATAGCTGAGTATCCTTTGACATACATTGGTTGGCTAACTAGAGGGCAAACTTGATCTGATATAATTCAGGATAAGAGAGGATTATGGGCAAGGGGAAGAGCTTGAGCTATGGAGCCTAAGTCTAACAAAGTTGCCAAAGTCAGATCTGAGGTCAGATCAGAGGATTCCTCAGCTGAGGAAGGATATAAACAGACATCAGAGATGCATAAGTTATGGTGAGCATATAACTTTTTTTATTTAATTTACTTTCTTAAAGTTCTCTCTCTACTACTACTAATCTTTTGCCTTACTTATTCTATCCTCCAGTTTCTCCATATTATCCACTCACCTTTCACTCCATACCTGTTTCCTCAAAGTCTTCTCTTCATTTCTTTTATTTTGTCCTCCTGTACTACCCTCTCTTCCTTTGTGTCCTCAAACTCCAATCAAAAAAAGGACTACTGAGTATTACCTAAATTGTCACTATGCAACTATTATGAAACGTGTTAATATGTTGAAACTTATGTGTTAAGTCATACCATTGTAGAACTTTATACAAGTGTTAATGTGGAGCTTTTCTCCTCACCGTCTTTCAGGAGCTGATCAGACTTTTCCAGTAAACAAATGCTAAGTAATACAATTTCTGTCTAAATCAGACTAAGGACTGAATTATGTTTTACAAATTTCTCTCCCCACAGCCTTTGAGTCAAAATCTGAGGATAAGCTTTCATCAGATTCCCTCAAATGAAAAAAAATCTCTTTTGGAGATACTATTTCCAAAAATAAAAGATCTCATCAAATGGGAAAGGAAGGGAAAGAGGTGTCTGATTCACAAAACAGGTACTAAGGACTCCTTAGTATGGATTCTCCTAAACCTGTGGCCATGCCTGCAGTATTAAGTGCTTTAGGAGGCAGCCTAGGTACTCAACCATTTAAAGATTGGGTCACTTTAATTAATGTCACCAAAACTGGAAATGAGTTTCTCAAAGTGTCAAGGTCCAGAAGATTTCAGAACCACATTTCAGATGCAAATACATAAATCTGAAGGAAATAATAGCCCTCATAAATGTTCTGAAAGCAATAAACTAACTTTGCATTCCAGGGCATCTGTTAATGATATCAGACAGTACCAAAGTGATGTGATACATAAACAGATTAGGGAACAAGATCCTTCCCTCTTTGCATGCTAGTTGTGATAGCCTGCAAAATAGATTGACCCTACAGGCAACATACATTCATTCAGTGAAGGATACAGTAGCAGATTTTTTTTTCAGTATCACACTCTGTGAGCAGATCCTACACACAGAGGTCTTCCTGCAGATAGTCCATCAACAGGGAATCTCCCAAGCAGATTTGCTTACTTCTATCTAAACAGCCAACTAAAACAGTTCAGCCCCAGGACACCATTTAAAAAGGCTTAAAAACAGATGCATTCTCAGTTCCCTGGAGTGCAATGTTCCTTTATACTTCCTTTCCACTAATATCTAGAGTGCTTCAAAAGACCAGTTAGGACTTTTTAAATAACACGTTTTTCCTTCTCATGTAACTGGCCAAGTGCAATTGCCAAAATCATTTTCACAGTGTGAACTTGCTCAGACAAGACAGTGTATCACTGATTCCTCACAACATTCATTATCTCAGTCTAACTGTAGTACGATAAGTTTTCGATCCTTTTAGGCACAACTTTTCCTGTGGGCATGTGACAGGTGTTGAATGAGGGAAGAATACTTGCTTGTTGAAAATCCTACAGATGTAACAAATTTTCTAGTGCCAAAACAGAGAACAGGATGCATCCCAAGCATGGGTACCACTGGTTCTCCAGTACGTGTGTGAATTCTGGCTTAGCATACACTTCTTTTTGACCACTTCAGCTTATCTGCCATTGTATCCTCCTCTTTCTTCTTTAAGGGTGGGGGGTTGCATATCAGACCATCCAGGAAAAGAGTGAGTGGCATACACACACACACACACACACACACACACACACACACACACACACACACACACACACACACACACACACACACACACACACACAAGGGACCTGGAGTTTGTTTTGGAGAAAATAACTATATCCCCACTTGAACTTGCAGTGAGTTCTTCTCTGGAATTTCTTAATTGGAAGACTGCCCTGCTCATAGCTCTGACATTTGTTAGATGGGTGTTGTTATTGCAGGCCCTTATGTCTACGTAGGCTTTTTTTTTCATCTTTCACAGGGACATGATGAGTCTCAGAACCAACTCTCCCCATATGCCTAAAGTTGATGCTGAATTTACTTTCATCTAGACTCTGCAGCACTATATGTTCTATACTGATCCTAAATACAAGGGAGAATTTATTTATTTATTTAAATTTGTTGACCGGGAGTGTCCGACTGGACGTAGGTCCATTTTCAGCGGAGGCCCGGGGAGAAAAGCTCCACAGTAAAATAAACAGACAGTAGTTACATTGGATTACATAGCGATTAACAATTTAACATAGCAATTACTTACAACATATTTACAGATGAAGAACATGGTACTTCAGTAGACAACTAGAATCTTTATCTGTGAAGTACATAACAGACATTAACAAATGTTACAATGAGAAGTTCCTGCTGTATAATAAGTACTAGGCTTATGAGCATCTGAACTTGCTATAATCAAGGTAGTTAGTGGATTGGAGAGAAAGGTGAATGAATGAATTCTCCTATTCCCTGATGTCCACAGAATCCTACTATGTTATTTAGAGAAAACCAAAAATATTGTAAAATCTAAACATCTCTTTGTTAACCTAAGGTGATAAGAACAAAGGTCAGCCAGTATCTAAAATTATTTCTAGATGGCTGTTACATGCCATTCAGTTCTGTTATTTTAACTGTGGCAAAAATCCTCCTCAGAACATTAAAGTTCATTGCCTTCATAGTCATTCAAGAGCAGTCGCTTCTTTTGAGGATTTTTGGAAATGGGTGGATTTTAGATCATTTCTAGAAGCACCTACCTAGTCCTGAGTTCATACCTTCACTAAACAGTAAGATAGGTGCTGTTTCCAGAGTGCAACCAAGCTTCACTAGACATGTATTTCAGAAAATCCTGGACTGTGGTCCTTCTCTATATCTCCCCTTTCTTTCTGGGCTTTAGTGGTTGCCCTATATTGTAATGGCTAGTGGAAGAGTGAGCTACAAAGGAGCATGGTACAGTTGTGAGTTTACTTATCATAACAGTAGATAGTGGAATAGATCACTGTTGCAGTATTAGCACCCACCTTCCAGCCTAAATTTTGTTGCTGTTCTGACAAAATCTAAGCTTTGGGCTTCAGCATCCCTTTTTGGGGCAAGAAGGCTCTGATTTTTGGCATATCTATTCATCCCTCTTATACTGTAACATTCTCTCATACTAAGGGTGGATGTACAGTGTGCAAGGAAGGAAAGAATGTGAAGCCTGGATGGTATCCTTGGCAGGATAAGTCCTACATTGTAATGGGTACTGTAAAAGTAATATATATGAACATCTACTTTTATGGTAAGTAAACTTCCACAGCTATAATTTACTCAAACACAATAAATTTGGAAATGGTGCCAGAATCAAAGGCCACAAAGGACTGTGGTGTTTACGGCTGATGACCAGCTTTGATTTGACATCCATATAATCGCAGTTATAAGGTGCTAATGTGGTATCATGAGGAATATTTTCCATTCTATTAGCAGTAGGGAGTAAATGGTTTGGATTCCTTTCTATATATATTTTGGTTAGACCATATACTGAGTACTGTGAACAAGTTGATATTTATAATTTAACCTGTATGAAAACATTAGAATACTAAAAACTTTATGCCTGCCAAATTTCAAGGGTGTGTCATTTACCGTAAGAGATTGGTTAAAAGCTTTGAACCCTTTTTGTGTTAGATGTAGATTAGTATGGGGTGATGTGATACAAATGTTCTAAAACTGAGGCATTAGCATTTGTAACTGATATTTACTTCTCAATGCTTGAGAAATATACATGGCACAAGAGCCTTCTTGTTGACTTACCAGTTGACAAGACTCTGCTTAAGAACAAGAGTTTCAGATGTTGAGTAGGAAAGACCAGTAACTCTCAACAATTAGTAATAAGACAAGTATCCACTGAACAGAACTTTATGAAACAGTTTGATAGATGGTCTGTGAATGGGATGTTTGAAGTTTGTTCCTTTGGTGCAAACTGCTAGTTAGCCTTCTGGAGGATTTGAGTTTGTTGCAGTTGCTATATTTACCGTTGAACATCTGCTACTTCAGATTGTTGGTACTGTATGCATTACAGGTGGTATGATTCTGCACTACTAGCTCTACATGAGTTGACATTCCTGGCCAAAACATCTTCTGTCTTGTTCAGTCTTTGTACCTGAGTTTGTTCTCAGCTGTGACTCCTATCTTGTCAAACATTTGTTGTCTCAGTTTTTTATCAGCTTTAAACTTCAAGCCTTGGACATTGTCTTTTGTTGTTGATGGCTTTTGCTTTTGTCATTCTTTCTTCAGTGTTGGTGTATCACTGAAAATCATTTACTTTTTTCATCTGTCAGTGATGACTTTGGTATTGCCCCCCCCAAAAAAATAAAACCTCTGTAGTTCTTCTAGCATGCCATCTTTCTCTAGTGAATATACACAACTCGGCATATATGCCATGTGTAGCTCCTTGCCTAGTTTATCACATTCAAGTTATATTATGCAAGGAATAATGCCCAACAGGCTAGGCTGTGTGTTAATGTGTAATTAACACCTGCTCAGGGTATTATGAGGCCCGACGCGCAGGCAGAGGGCCTCCATACCCATGGAAGGGTGGTAATTACACATTAACACACTCCCTGGAGGGCATTATTGCACTTAGAGAATTGGTTCTCTGTAAAATTGTTGTGTTTTACTTATTTTTTAAGTATATATATATATTTTTTTTTATACATTTTTGATGTAACATAGTTCCTCCGACTAATGTTTCAAACTTGCTATAGTGTAAGTTAATGGTGTTGGAGCAAGCATTTTATATCCAAAATATAACACTTAAAAATATCCAGGAATTTACTTTTATTTTTTCATCCCTTACTCCTAAAACATTTGGTTTGTTGCAAGTCATATGAGTTATTAAATAATTAGAAAAAACACAAAACTGAACCACCACTATAAAACAATACACTTTTAATCCAGTATCTGAGATCTGAAGAAGCATACTCAGTGTGTACGTGAAAGCGCTTATCAACTTTTACTGGATTAAAAGTGTATTGTTTTATAGTGGTGGTTCAGTTTTGTGTTTTTTCTAAATATTCATCTTTTGTCTTCAAAGTCTGGACCTTTGGACAGCAGCGTTATTCCTTTTTTGCTTTATAGATATTAAATAATGGCATACATTTGAGTTTCAGACTATTATTTTCTTCAGAAAAGTTATACTAACACAAATCCTGTTAAGCAAGTTTGTAATTTTATAAGAGCAATAATTCAAATCTGTTCCTATTTTTGAGCCTTTGTTCCCTCTTTATTTTAGGCTCTATCTAAAGGTATGCAAATGTCTTTACAATCACTGTCACTCAGTTACCCTCGCACACGTTTGTTTCAGAAAATGTATGCTAACACAAATCCTAATAAGTAAAATATGTTCCTATTTTGAACCTTTGTCCCCCCAATTATTTTAGGTTTATCCAGATATTTTGAGCTAAGCATCAACAGAGCATACCTTTCAACTGTCCAGATTTTTGGCTTATATGTTTAGTCCCATCTTCATAAAATGTGTAGTTTTCTGGCAAATCCCTGTGGACTGAAGCCATTAAATAATGACAGACATTTGAGTTTCGGACTTCATATCTTTCAGATAATGCATGCTAATGGAAACTCAGTTGTTCTAGCAAATTTCTACGTTTATAAGAGCAATATTTAAAATCTATCCTTATTTTTGTTTTTTTTGTCCCTCATTATTTGTGGCACTCTCCAGATTTCTTGTGAGAAGTTGAGAGGCATGGTCAAGAGGTACGCAAACTCTTAAATGATGCTCTTACTGCCAGGGATCACTCTCTCACACACAGACACACTGTCTATTCTGCTTCCATGCACATATTCACTCACACACGCAGACAGAAACAAACACACACACTTTTTTCAGTTTCATTACACATGCTAAACAGCAAAAGCGCTGTTTGGCGAGTGTAAGATAGCTCGATCAATCTCTCACTCATACACACACACACACACATATATATATATATATATATATATATATATATATATATATATATATATATATAAATATATATATATACACACACACACACATTTTGTTTTCTTATTTTACACTACCTAAACAGCAAAAGAGCAAGCATAAAATAATGGCGACTGTTAGGCTTTTTCAGTCTAAGCTCCATGGCAGCTTGATATGCTGCCATGAAGTGGCAGACATTTTTCAGCAGGTATTACTTGGCATAACAGGCAGTCCATTCTCTAATGTAGAGTAGATACATTTCATGTACTATAGAAAGTGGCTTGTATAGAGAATGTTTGAATATAGTTTGAAGGAAGCAAAGGTTTTTGGCCACCTGAATTGGGAATTTTTCATAGATACGGTTCCTGTTTTGCTTGAATATATTTTTTTGTGCAACTGCTAATCCTGTTGACCTATAGGCAGCTGGTCTCTTTACTTATAAGATCACTGCTACTGTACCACTTTGGCATCTATTTGCAACATAACTGACATTCACATAATACTACTATAATATTAGAGCATCTGTGATTTCTTACACATTTCAAACCTCCTCTTTTTTAGGTGCACAAATCACTGTACTGCGTCAGGTTATATTTGTAAACTTTTAAACAAATCAGCAGTATGTCATCTCTATAGCCAGCTGTGCACAGTGTCCGAGATGTGTCTGTAACTATGACTGTGTGAATGAATGATTTCATATGAGCTCTATGATTTTCAACTTGTACTGAATTTGCTTTTGCAATGTGAATTCTTTGTATTCTCCCTAGTGTTTCATAACTCAGAATAGCAAGACAATTCATTTTTAAGTGCATCTGCTTCAAAAAGAAGTGTGCTATCCTGTGATTGTAACAGTGTATACACAGCTTTCTCAACAGTGACAAACAGATCCAAAGCTTTATAAGCCTCTTCTAGCATGATACAGCATACTGCAACAGTGTTTAATTTAAATTCCACATTGCTTAAAAGAAATATTACAAATCAGTAAACACAATCTACTTTACATACCTCTTACTGTTAAATATATTTTTCAGTTCTGGCAGATATGGTACAATTTGACATCATGCTATCATGCTATATTGGGAAGCTTAATATGAGTTAGCCCAGACAGTAGATGTGCCCTAAACTCCAGCTTTATACAGCACCATTGTTCCAATAATAAATTGTGCTTGTTTTATACCCTGGGCTGATTCAAAACTCAAAGCCATGAGATGCCATGTAATTTTATTCATAAGCCCTAAAAATTTGTAATTCTCAACTGACAACCACTATTTTTTGAAGTACATTTTAATTGAAGAACAGCAGCGTCAATGCTCTTTCCTGAGATTTCAGAACTCTTTTCATCAGCTAATAGGGACTTCCAAAAAACTGCAGCTTTGGTGATGTTTGAATGTTTAAACCAACAAGTTAAGGAAGACTTCTGAAGTGCACAACAATATGAACTGAATCCTTTATATATAGTCTTACTCATAGAACTGGGCAATATTTTGAAATAATTTCATAATGAACAAAGAAAAGTAAAATATACACAAATATATATATATATATATATATATATATATATATATATATATATATTTATAAACAGCTTTGAGTGTCTGGAGGAGGACTAGACAGGAGTTTACTTGATGTAAAGCCATAAGGAATGTCAGATTTAATTCAATAGAGCTGGTTGTGGATTTGCAGCTAAATCCAGCTAAACTTAGGGGTCTGGTTTAAAACTGATTTTAAAATCCTCTGAGTCATCCCTGTCTAATGCAGATATCACTGATGAGGGTTAATCAACTACTGATGCTGATTTGGACTTGAGGGAAAACTTTAGTACCAGGTCAAATATTTTGCCAAAACAAAATAATAGTAATGGGGTGAACACTTTAGAAAAGTGTTTTTGTTGCCAAAGCCACAGACTAAAACTAAATGCAAAAAGGGCATAATTATCCTCTTTGGCAAAGAGGAAGTCCCTGAAAATTGCAATAGGGACAGCAATCCCATGAGCTCAAACCTAGTGGTGTGAGATTTGGAAACACAGATCAATAACAATCTAAACTTCAATCACCATGTGTCCACAGTGGTAAGGAAAGCCTTCTACATTGCAAATGTCACAAGTAAGAGCATCACATCCAAAAAATAAGGATGTTAGAACTCCTCTGTACTCAACCCTCATCAGACTACTAGTAGAGTTCAATGTTGACTTTTGCATGTACCTCACCAGACACCTGCAGCAGCTGGAGAGAGACCACAGAGGTTTCTCACCAAGAAAATTCAGGGCTTCCAAAACATGACCTTCACGGAAAAACGAAGAGCCCTGTCACTGTACTCGCTATCCTACAGGTTGCTGAAAAGTGACTTTACCTGGCCTACAGAGCAGTGGCTGACCCTGCCCTAATGGAAATGCTGCACATCCACAAATCAAATGGGACAAGAGTCACTCACTTCAGGGATCTCTACCTAGCCTGTGACATTAGCAGAACATGGTGGAGAGACAGACATATCTCCCAGAGGCTGCTGCTCCCCTGGAGTAAACTCCCAATTCACATGTAGCAGAGTTCCTCAATGACCCTATTCAAGTACAACCTAAACAACTGGATGGGAAACTGTAAATTCACCCTGGGGATGACACCTATGTCCCTCATGGACAGGGGCATTCGGTGCTGATCATAGACTCACTCTGCAAATATTGACCATCTTACTAAGGTCATTTAGGGAACACAGGTATGACACAGCTAGGCTTGTAAAGGTCCTAGGGCCATTAGCCTAGTAACCATCTATGAACCTAAGTCTGCAGGTGAGGGATGTAGAAAATGTCACAAGTGTTTAATCCAGCATGGCTTATAACCACATAAACTAAATTATCTAATTATCAATGTATCTAATAATGTGGTCACTGTTGGTGGTAAAGAACTGGTATAAAGGTTTAGATTTTTTTTCTGGTAAACCATATTTCTGAACCTGTTATAATATATGATTAAAGATTTTATGTTTTTATTTCATGATAAAGCAAACATACCATCTGTGGGTGATGCTATCAAGTTAAGTTTCATGAATCTATGTTTCAACTTCCTTACCATCCATAAGTACAACAATTTGAGCCCAAAACACCAAAATGTACTAGTCTCTGGCAGAGGTTTATGAACTGACCCTCTCACTATTTTCTTGGCCCAATATTGGAATCCTTTATTACCAGTGGTATGTGCCCTGCTGATGAACACCTATTGGATTTAGCAGATAATGTCTGATGTCTAGAAATAGTATAGATCAGCAGCTTAACTTTCAAAATGTTTGCTTAGCTAAAGCAAAAATCAATCTACATCTGTTTGGGATACTAATATCTTTCACATTCTCTCTCCTGAGCGGATGATAGCCATTAACAAGATGGTGCCTCTCTCACAATTTGAGTGTGGTTTTCCCCTGATAGTCTGTGCTCCCAAGAACAACCTCTCCTTACTAACTTCTGTCAACATCTGCAGATTCCTCAGTGTCACCAAAATTCGTCACCACTGCCAACTGTTTGCCAAAACCCACTGGTTGCCCATTTCTCACAGGAATAATTTTTTTACTGGCATCTCTACTTTTCAGACTTATTAACCTTCAGTTCTTCCCCTTTTTTGCCACAGTTATTTCCTTGCAACTCACACTACAACCTTAGATCCCCCTCCCTCTTAACACAATAAACTAAACTGCACTGTACATACCAAAAATGTTTCTACCTTTGGTCCTTAGTTCTGTGAATCTCTTTCTGTCTCAGTTAAGGAAAACTTGTATAGTTTTCAGGAAGGAACTTAAGTTATAGCTTCCTACATTACCATACTCATTAGGAAATCCAAGTTTCTCCATAGCTTGTAAGAGCATACTTGTCTAAACAGGAAAGTTTTCTGTATGTTTGAGATGTGTATGCTTGTCAGCACCTTTAAATCACTGTACCTCATAAAATATAACACTAACAGATCACAAATTAAGCTGTGTAGTATGTGATCTACAAGTGCTGTATATATATATATATATATATATATATATATATATATATATATATATATATATATAT